>NC_064853.1:15388662-15536162 GCF_024139225.1 Suncus etruscus
AAAATAAATAAAACTCAGTCATGAATAAAAAAGAAACAACTGGCATAATCCTGTTACCTCAGTAGCATTATTGCCAAGCTGTAGAATAATATTTAAATAATTATTAAATATTCTAATATATAATACATATGCATTTAAATCTTATTCTATTCCTGACAGTGTGTCTACCAGTGGTCCTCAAACTATGGCCCACGGGCCACATATTGTATTTGTATCTGTTTTGTTTCTTCATTGCAAAATAAGACATATGCAGTGTGCATAAGAATTCATTCATAAGTTTTGTTTTTACTATAGTCAGACCCTCCAATGGTCTGAGGGGCAGTGAACTAGCCCCCTGTTTAAAAAGTTTGAGGACCCCTGGAAGCTTTTGACATCATTACTTAAATCCACATACAAGTAGGTGCTATATTGCTCACTTTAAATAATGAAAGAAACAATTATTTTTAAGACACTAAGGAACTTCCCAACGACTTTTAGGGAATGGCAGAGCATGAGAAAGTATCAGCCATCAGACTATTGAACTCTTCACACATCCAGGCTTGGACCAAATCCTGCTCCCACCCCATTCTTTTCCCAATACTTTCAAGAGTTTAAATGCCATGTTTAGCCAGTTTTAGATAATACCTCATGTGAATTTTTTTATCCCTTTGTTCTTTGGCTAAACCAGAAATGACACTTGAGATTTCATGTGGAAGTGGCAGAAAATATAAAGGCACAAGATATGCTTTTATTCAGGGGCTTTGTCTGGTTGCATCACCGGCCTCAATTATTTGGGGGAAGGGGACTGTATTAGGAGTGGCCCTGCTTTCCAGATGAGGCATGGAGTCTTTGGCCAGTACAAGAACTTTCTCAAGGACCCCTGCTTGTAGGTGATTTGACCAGACCATACTGGAGACTTGCAGGTCCATCTTAAAGCCCATGTAGAGCCCACCTGTTCCCAAGGGATACGGAATCCTGCCAGAAGAGATGGGAAGGAAAGGCCCTTCTGAGCTGCAGGACTATACTTGGATTACAAGGAACTGATTCTTGAGATCTTGGAGGACTTTCACAGGCTTGGGGATTTTATTTTGAGGTGATTTTTGTTTTGGGGTTTGTTTGTTTGTTTTGGTGTATGTTTTTGTTTGTTTATTAGGTTGGTTGATTTTTGAACCACATCCAACAATGCTCAGGTCTTACTCCTGGCTCTGAGCTCAGGGATCAGTCTTGATCACACAAGGTATGGGAAGGAAACCTGGGTCAACTACTTGCAAGGCAAATGCCTCCTCTCCTGTACTGTCTCTCTGGCCTCGACTTTCACAGGTTTGAACTTATTTAATAAAAAATACTTGGGAATCAGAGCTATTTGAGGGTCAGTAATATAGCATATGGCTTGGATAGATGAGATCCTGGTTCCCTGCCCAGCTCCAATATATATGTAAGAAATCAGAGAATCCTTTTGTTTTCATCATGCATGCCTAGCACAGGTGAGTCTATATAAATGCTCTCTGGGCTGTTTCAGTACACGTTTCAAGCTCCAGAAGAAACTATCTACTATTCTTTATTTGTTTTTAGGAGAGAAGAAAGAAGACTTCCAGATGTTTTCCTCATCAATATAAAAATTCTTAATAGGTGATCTAGGAGGAAGAAACAGGTGCTTTGTAGTCACCTAGAGCGGTACTTGATTTGCTAACCTTAAAAGATTAAATGCGGGCCGGGCGGTGGCGCTCGAGGTAAGGTGCCTGCCTTACCTGCGCTAGCCTAGGAGACGGACCGCGGTTCGATCCCCCGGCGTCCCATATGGTCCCCCAAGCCAGGAGCGACTTCTGAGCGCATAGCCAGGAGTAACCCCTGAGCGTCACCGGGTGTGGCCCAAAAAAAAAAAAAAAAAAAAAAAAAAAAAAAGATTAAATGCACTTGCCTTGTGTAATCCCCAACACTACATGTGGTCCCTTGAGCACAGAGCCTGGATTAAGGTGTGGCCTCCAAAGCAACAAATAAACAAACAAACAAAAGGCAGACAAAATTTCAACTAAGGGATGGAGCAACAGGGAAAAGAAGGTCCAAGTTTAAAATGGCAAATCCTAGTCCTAGAGCACCTCTTGCTCCCTACACCCCTGGGGCCTCCATGTCAGGCATGGCTAATAGATCACAGCACGATTTCCTGCTGATCCTGGACAGAGCCTCCAGTGCTCAACACCTTGCTCCAGGCAACACCACTAATCCATCAGAATTGACACACAAGCAGAAATCTATTTGTCATCCCTGAGAGTCTTAAAAGGTTTTTTGCTCTAGGGGCCTAAGGGGCATTGGGAGCCTGCTCCAGCTGTTTGGTCCTCTCTGGCTGGCCCAGGAAAAGAAGAGGCAGCTATTTCTATATAGAGTTGTTCTTTGAAACCAGTCTATTTTGGTGTAAACTTGATTGAAGAATCATGCGCCCTGATTACAGAATCTCTGAGAGGATTATTAGGTAAGTTTGGAATCTCTTTGCTCCCTTTAAAAACCAGCTAGATTCCTATTGGTCCAGAATTATATTGGACAGAGACTTGCTTAAAAGAATGAGTGTAAGCAAAATAAAGATCATCACTGGATTATCATTGGATAAAAATCATTGTATTTTTCTCTTTAACCAGAGTTAAAAGGCATCTTTGAAACAAATTTATGTATCTTAAGGACACAGAAATGTAAAAAGAGGGCCGGAGAGATAGCACAGCAGTAGGGTGTTTGCCTTGCACGAAGCCAATCTAGGACAGATGGTGGTTCAAATCCTGGCATTCCATATGGTGCCCCGTGTTTGCCAGGAGCAATTTCCGAGCAGAGAGCCAGGAGTAACCCCTGAGTGTCACCAGGTGTGGCCCATAAATTAACAAAAAATTAAATAAATAAAAGAAAGAAAAATTATTTTTCCTACAGTCAGGAATGTCATGTGTATTTAACATTATTTTCTAAAAACAAACATTTAAAAGCAATTTGAAATTTGTGGGGGCACACCTGGTGACACTCAAGGGTTACTCCTGCTATGCTCTCAGAAATCACTCTTGGCTTGGGAGACCATATGGGATACCAGGGCATCAAACCGCGGTCTGTTCTGGGCTAGCGCAGGCAAGGCAGATGCCTTACCATGCCGAGCCACCGCTCCAGCCCCAATTTAAAATTTAATAATAAAACCTTCAGCTCTATGGGACAGAATGTGATCACACAAGTTAAGCCATAGCAAAATTCCACAGGACAACCTTCCTCCAGAACTGACCGGCTCACTGATCAAAATTCAGTCAGAATCTTGTCTTTTCAATTTCTAGACGAAGACAGATCAAAGAACAATAAAACTCTGTGCTGCTCAAACCCCTTATCTTGATTTCAAACTGTCATTTTAAATATGATCCTCATGATATTGGAATCTGCCAATATTCTCTTCACAGGGTAGATCCAGAAAACGGTGCTGTAATAAAAAGCTATAAACTAATTTGTAGAATAAAAGTCCTGGATGGGACACTCTATATTTAAAAAAATATATATTGGCTGGGAATGATAGCAGGTTAGCATAAGATGCCCATCTAAGGAAAAGAAAAACATCCTAGAGGTTCTTATGGAGAGAGAGAGAGAGAGAGAGAGAGAGAGAGAGAGAGAGAGAGAGAGAGAGAGAGAGAGAGAGAGAGAGAGAAGCCCAAAAAATTTCATGGAGCTGTGCCACCTGACACAGGATGGGATTGTTGTTCCTAGCACAGTAAGTGACAGAATCCAAATCAGGACAACTTCCCAGAAGAAAATGAAAAGTGTAAAGGTGGGAAGATGATAAGAAAGTGTTGTTTTGCTTGCTAACTATCACCACAGCCAATAAACTTCTAAAAAATGTTCTTCCTCTCTGTGAACCTTGGAAGAGCGGGGTGGGAAAAGGTCATGAATGAAAACAAAATGTTACCTAAATCAAAATGTTTCTGAGGCCAAATATATCAGCAGCCAAGACCATTTCGTGAACACTTATTTTGTGCAAGCATTTTTTCTAAGCACTTTCTTTCTGAGAAACCCCACAATCATCCTGTAAGATCTGTGCCTCCCTTTTCCAGAGGAAGAAACTGAGATTAAGAGCAACTGCAGGATTTACCCAAATCAGTAAACAGCAGAGTCAGGATTTGAACTCAAAGGCTGTAGTATTCACAACCTTTCTGTGCAGTTATATATTTTTGTCTGAGTCTGTTTGGAAATGGGTACTATGATTTTCCCCCATGTCTATAAAATGGAAGGAAATTTTCCATCACAGTCTTCTAAAATCAGACTAAACAGCAGGATAATTCTACTTTTTACAGATTTATAGCAGTGATGAAATGATGCTATCCAGGTGTCATTTTTGGAGACTGTATAAATAGAAGCTAGTTTTTTTATAAATCGATTATATTTCTTTAATGTCCAAAGTGAGCATGCCAGCAATAGAAGTGATAAGTAGCCTTATAAAATCATTTGAGGTTGGCTCCAAAAAATGTACAGTCCTGTTACAGAAAGAGACCCATCAAAAACGAATAATGTCAAAAGCCTAGAAGGTCAAGTGCAAAAATCTGATCATCTTGCCTTTCCATAGAAATTTCAAACACCCTCTCTGGAGATCTCAACTTGGCATTGGTGATCTGTTGTCCGACTTGTAGCCACAAAATGTTTTTCTTTTGTCAAAATCTAATGCACTAACCTTAAGTTGAATATGGCATTGAAATAAAAGTCTCACACGTACTCCCATACTGGACTAGACCTCTACCAGGAGACTGACCTGTTTATGTGGTTGGTTTACATATTATTAATCCACCCATCTGATCTCTAATGGCAGGCCCACTGACACTGTCTGACCCAGTTTGACAATCTGGGTAGAAATTGTTGGGTTGGCTGTTCAATGGCTGTGACTTTTAACAGCACTGCTTTTGGGCCTCAAATCAATTCTCTCTGTTTACAGACCATTTCACAGCCCTTTACCTGCAACATCACTTGTGTCAGTCCCATAAATACTTTGGTGTATATAATGCTTGAATTAGCATAATGGTTTAGGCGCCAAGCTCTTAGCTCTAAGAAGGACATGTCACCAGGTTCTCTTCACTTAAGCAATTAAGAGCCATTATGCTGCTTCAGTGGAATTATCATCAAGGTTAAAGACAACCCCAAACAGCCCTCTCACCTTTTTATTCTAAGCCTAATAAATGAGGCATAGAAATTGAAATGTTAGTAAACAGTCCTACTTGCAAGCTCTTTTTGGGATCACGTTTAATCAGACCTTCATTCGCCAGATGTGCAGCGGTCTCAGAAAGGCGTCGATTGATTTGTTCATCTAGTACAACATATAAATAAGTTGATTTGATTTCAAAGTCATAGTAAGCACTGACTTGTCTTTTTCTGGATCTTAAAGTTTTTGACAAAAGCTACAGTATTTTTTTATTGTAAGAATTTATTCAAGAGACAAAATTGATTAACATATTGAAGTAAACTAACATAACATAATATAGTAACATAACATAACATATAATATAATTAATATAATATAATAATACATGTAAGTCAAAGAGCATTTCTGATTAAAACACAATTTTTATCATAATGGCTTACATATCTTTCACAGTAGTATTTTATGTACATATTAACATCGAATCAGGGGAATACCCATCACCAAATATGTCCTCCCCCCATCCCAGTTCCCTTTCTGCAATCCATATACTCCACCATCACCCCCTGGGCTGTGGACCCCTCTTTGTCTAGCTTACTATTAGTGATTATATATCTCTTTGGTCCTGGTTCCCTCCCTTGTTTCCCCCTCTATTTAAGAGGCGGAGCTAGATAAATCAAGTTATGTGGTTTTGTTTGAAGGAAAGAAAAGCAATAGATTGGGGTAAAAAATAAGAAAACAGAGGAGAAAAAGAAGTCAAATACTCTGAAAATGGGCAGAGTCCTTCTAGAGGCTTTCAATCTCAGTTTGAGAGAGGATGTGAAAAAGTTAATTGAAACACCACAACAATACAGAAAGAAATATCAAATTAAATATCCAGTGAGCACTACAGCAATAAAGACAAGCACCACACAATAGTCTCGGTTCTGAAATCAAATCATGCTGGAGTGCAAAAAGAAAGAGAAAGATAAAATAAAATAAAATAAAATAATATTGGAGATATCAACTTCAATCTCTACACCAAAATAGAGACGTCAAAAAAATCAATCAATCGATAAATCTGTGGAAAAATGATTGTTTTGTGCTTTTTTTTTTTTTGCTTTTTTTTTCCCCCTGCATAGGCACAGTAACTATTGGGGATATTGTAGAGGGAATTCCCTTAGCCTAGGAGATACAGGGTTTCTCCACCCCTGAAGTATACTGTCATGGGATTAACTATAGACTCCTTGTATGATCATTTACTCTCCCCTTCGTGCTTTCGTGGTGTATGGAAGACTTCTGCTTCGTCTTAGATGGTAAAATCAGACCTCTGTATCTAGAGATCTTTGTGACTATGCAGCTCAAGGAATGGAGCTTATGATGAAGTCTTTCTTTGTGGTTCTAGAAGTTATGCTTCTTCAGTGTCGTTTTAATCCATCTTCTGCAGTTGGTGGTCTTGGTCATTATGTTGCTCCTACGATGGAGCCTGGGATAAGGTCTTTCGTTATGTTTCCGGAAGACCCATTCAGTTGCGGTTGTCTCAGTCAGACCTCTGGAATTGGAGATCTTGTTTGTTGAACAGATCATAGACCAAAAGTTAGGCTAGAGCTATCTGTTGCTGTTGTTGTTGTTGTTGTTGTTGTTGTTGGTCCCGGGGTTGCGTACTGTCCAGTCCTGGTTGTAACAACCAGTCATCTGTATATAGCAATCTTGGCTTTTGCACAGATAAAAGGGTGACATGTTTTCTGATTTTGTCTTATCGTTAGCTGATGAGGAAGGACAACTTGCTCTTAGATCAAGTTGTTCCCATTTCCTCATTGTCAGGTTATCAATTTAGAACTGGCGCATGTTGGCATCAGAGCAGCCTGGTGAATGCCCTGGAGGGGATTTGGCTCCTGGAGCTGTTGGTGATGCTGCTGCTATGCTTTTTAAACAAAAGAGTAGTTGCAAGGTTTTCTAAAATATTTTAGAGTTTCCTAAAAATAAAACTTATTGGGTATAATTTGCATGTAATAAAATTCCATTTAAAGCATACATTTTGATGGGTCTGGGAAAGTACCTCTCTTTATGTAATTACTTTTATAATCAATGGAGTATTTTCACAACCTAAAAACATCCCCTGTGTTCCTTGTCCATTACTTCTCTTTCCCCATCTCTGGTAAACAATTATTTTAATCATGAATGTTACCTCTTCAGAATGTCAAATAAATAGAATCAGACAGTATCCAGTCTTTTGTGTTTAGCTTCCCACAATTATTTACATCTTTTTTTCCCTCTATTTTAGCAGCAGGAAATTAATATTATGGCAATGATTACGTGGGTGGAATCCCTCTCCACCATTTCTGGCTCAGTGACCTTCAGAAATTATTAAAATTTTCTGGGCCTTAGTTTCCTCTTTTGTTGAATGAAGATAATGCTCCCCTCAGGTCTCTTGGGGGTATAAGTAAATCTATGCATATATGCCTAAGTAAGGCTTCTAGAAATGCATTCTTCATATTAGTGCCTTGGATGGTCATGCTCTCCCCAGCCATTTAACTCCTTTAATCATTTCTCATGAACAGCTGTCATGAATCCACTGCCTGCAGAGAGACATGGAGGAATCTTTTCAGGTTTTGAAAGTATTCCATATGTTAACTGTGATCGTAATTTGACCAATTCTATACATTGGTCAAAACTCATCAAACCATATAGATAAACTTGAATAACTTTATATAAAAATGCTATTTCAATGCAGCTGACTGTTACTTTGAAAATGAACAAGGAACATGGAGAGATCTTAGAAATAACTCTTGGTTAGAAGTCACCAGGAATGAGATATAAATAACACTGACTTGGGACTTCAGCAACTGGGTCTGTTGCCTGGGGGGAAGGAGAATGCCGAGTTTTCTTCTATCAGACACCTGAACTCACCAACCAAAAACCTATAGCAGTGATGACTGTAGACTTTGTGTTGCCATTTCACAATTAAGGAAACAGTTGTGCAGAAAGGAAACCTAATCTGAGAAGATGCATGTGTGTGAGAAAGGCACTCAAAGAGAGACTCCATTCAAGTGTTTGGCTCTCCCCATTTTGAAATAACAGAGTTCAAATGGTGTTGTTTATTGGGTAGAAAAGCATTCCAGAAAGTCTGAGCTCAAAGCAATTCATGCAAGTGTCACTTTTATTGAGCCTCTTCTCCACCCTCACCTATGCTATGGCTCCCATTAGAACTTAGGTACCCCCTCTCTGTTTCCTGGTCTTACTGTCTCACCCACCCCCATCATGGGTGTGTCTCTACATTTCGTAAGTCAGTGAATGGAAAACACAGACTTTTATATTGTTATTCTTTTTTTTTTTGGGGGGGGGTGTTTAGGCCACACCCAGTGGCGTTCAGGAAGAGAGCCTTGTGCTCTGTGCTCAGAAATCACTCCTGCAGACTCAGGGGATCATATGGGATGCCAGGAATCAAACCCTGGTCTGTCCCAGGTTGGTCATGTGCAAGGCACATGTCCCACCACTGTACTATCTCTCCAGCCCTTGTTATTCATTTTTCTGGCAATATAAATATCCCTGTAGTCAGGTGACGGGAGAGCCAAGAGCAGCCAGAAAAAAAAAAAAATTTAACCATCCAGAGCAGCTAAGAGAGATGTGGCATAGATAAGCGATAAGACACTTAAATCACACTCCCAGAAACCCTGGCAAAGGCAAAGTGTACCAAAAATAATACATTGAGTTCAGGATCAGAATGAAATTTCCATGTGTGAACCTAGACAAATTACTTAGAACCTCAGTCTTCCCACATGCTAAACAAACAATTCTCTTCTTAGAGTGATTTTGAGGCTTAACCAAGACAAAGAGCTTAGCATCATTAAAGGCACTAGGAAGCACACAATGAAGGTTAATTATGTTACCTTGCATACTGGGATGCCTCAAGACTGACCAAATACAACGTGAGACCATGCTTGGGGTCAAGTCTACTGCCTTTCTATCGTCTGTACATACCCTGCTGGGTGGTTAGTGTGACAGCTACTGTAGGGCAGTGGGCAGAAAAGAGCAAAGGTTTGAGGCCAAATGACAAAGGTCTAAAGCTGGCTTTGCCAATCTCTTAAAGACATGCACTGTGTCGCATGTCCCAGAGGCTGCTTCCTCTGGTATTAACATGATACATGATGTATCATGTTAATGTATACATGTTAACCCTCACTTTTGTGCCTTGTTGTAGATATTAGATGCCATCATGAGATGGGGGAAGGAGTACTTTGTAAGAAATACTGGTGGGAGACTTTTTCATTTCCATTCCCCAATCTTCTTGCCCCTCCTTTCTCCATAGTCAGATCCCTTCTACTCTTCAAATCACAAAATACACAGCTTGTATTTTCTTCTTGAGTTAGGTTTGTTTCTCCAGTGGGACCAATTAAATCTTAACCTTTTAGAACAACGAACCTTTTTGAGAAGCATCTCTTAGGCACCTCAAAATTATTTCTATAAATACAAATATGTGAAAATAATTTTAAGATGCTGTATGAGCTGAAAACTCTGAAACAGATTCTGATCTTTCCAAGAGCAGTGAACATCTGAGCTTTGTATCTTAGGGGCTAAGAATGCAGGAACGTATGAGTAAAGGGGAGAGGATTAACAGATTCACTTATGCCCACCCAGTAAGCACAGAGTGCAAGGAGTTGGGTACTGGCTTGGGATAAGGGTGGGAAACTCTACAGCATCACAATCTAAGTGTGAAGCTTGGTTCTGATATCCACACATGGACACTGATATTAGAGCCATAGGGAAATGGCCATGAAAAAAATTATTCCAAGCCTGCTTCATAGATGAGTCCCATCCACAGAAGAATAAGAATTCCCCTATTTCTCTTGTTTTCACAGCCAGATTCTAACCTTTTCCTGAAAATCACAGTTACTCCACCCCAGCCTGTCAGGTGGGGGGTGGGGTAGTGTTTCACTTCCCAGCCTTTGGGTTTGAGATGGTCATTATTGTCTTATTTCCTTGACAATCTGGCTTTCCTGTCTGTCATCCCTGATCTAACCACAGTGAAGCCAACCCTGTGGAGTAGAAGGAGAAGGTACCCAACCTGAACTCCAGCCTGAATTCTCAGTGACTGCCCTTAGTTTCCCCAGTGTCCTTTATACCAGATCTCCATCTCTCCCAGACCCAAACCCAACCCTACAAGGCCTTGAGACACCCCAGGATTGGAATAAAATGTTTCTTTTTCATAAATACATATATGTATATTTATATATTCATTAGAGCTTTAATATCCAATGGAATAAATATAGTAAATGCAGGTAGAACAGCTAAGAGATTTGAAGCAAAGAGATTTAAAAGCTGAGAGGTTTGAATGATCTACTAACAAGATGAAATGAGAAGGAACATATTTCCCAAGTAAAGTCTACTTAATCATCCTACAAGAGATACTTGGATCTCAAAGCTACAAAAGAAGATGCTTTTGCCCAGCCCCAACCCCATTCTTTCATAGCGAAGTGATTTGGCCTAGTGGAACCAAAGTTCTTACCAGAGAAACATGTCTTCAGATCATTTACCGACCCTCTTCATCCAGTGCCCATTTAAATCACCAAGAAAGTCCTGGCATACTAAAGGCCTTCTTGGCTCTGATGCATGTACTTGGGGCAGAAAATCATCTTCCAACACTCCTCACGTTATGCTCTCCTAGTAATAATCTCAGCCTACAGTGAAAACACTAAGCCCTGTGAATAGCCAGTTCCTAATTGCATTCTGCCTCCCTCGGACTTTGCAAGAAGGAAAAAAAAAAGATAAATAACCAGCCAGATTTTCTTGACATCATGCTTAACTGAAATTTCAAAATAAATCAGCCAGAGTCATTTTTAAAAGACCTACCACAAAATGATCATTGGATCAGTGGTGTTTTTTTTTTATATATATATTTTTATTTCTCTGACCCCCACTGGATTTCTGAGGGCTGGTCGAAAGACACAGAGAGCTCGGGAAATGGACCACTGTACGCAAACATTGCAGTTGGGTTTGATTTAGTCGAACTCTTGTGTAATAACTTTCTTTGAAGTGTGGGTTGAGGCGCAGGTTAGGCGCCCGAGGCCACAAGCTCATCTTGTTCTTGTTACAACCCAGATGCCCTGCAGTCCCTGCACTATATATCAGAGGCTCGCCCGGGAGTCCTTGCTGGTCCCAGAGCTGGGCGCTCAGCCCATGCACAGCTCAGAGGCTCTGAGACAGACAACAAAATGCGTGTTTGCGCAGCAAATCCTTGTAACCAGGGGATACCTGGGTGTCTTGCAGGAATTTGGGAGCTGCTGAAAGCCAGACCTCAGGTGCAAGAGATTAAAAAAAATCACCCAGGTGGTGTCAGGTGGATCTTTTACCTGGTCCAGGGAGATGTTTCCCAATGGGTGCCCGCTTGCCTGCCTGTCCCAACATAGGAGATGGTGGATGCTCTGGGAACCCCGAGAATCTGCTGCCAGACAAGCCCCAACTCCTCACCGCTCTGACTTTGCAGAAGAAGATGAAGGGGTTGGACCATATCAGCTCTTTGCTTCCTCCTGTACTGATGACATTTGGGGATTCAAACCGTAGGACAATCTTATCCTCCAGGACCCAACCCTCTTCTTTCCATTCAGCAGTCTATGTTTCATCCTTCGAGCTGAATTGAAGCATGGATGGTTCTAGTCAATAGTGATGCCTGATGGTTTTTCAAGCTTGGAGAATCATTTTCAAATAGACTGCTTCATGGACTCCTTTAGGGAAAAAATGTGAGTGGAAGTGGGAGGGTGTAAGATATCTCTCCCAATGCCCTAAGATTTCTGTTGAAATATTAATCACACCTGGATTACAGGGCAGTCCCCCCCCCAATCTTGTGGGGGATCTAGAAGATAAAGAAAAGGGTCTTGTGGGGGGAAAGGAGCAGAAAGAGGCAGAATGCCAGAAGAGAGCATCATAGAAGAAGCTGCTTGGAATAAGCTTAACATAGAAGCCATGTGAGGAAAAGCATATGGTGGACAAGACCTTGGAGTGAAGCTGGCTGACTCTGATGAAACTTTAACTGACTGCTCATGAATTATTTCTTCGCTGTGTTTCAGATCCATCCACCAAAAGGGCTAAAATGTTGGGCCATGCTATGCTGAGAAAAGCATCAAACAGACACGTGGACTTTAGACTTTATATGTTATATTAAAACAACAGGGGAGTGTGATTATTCTCTTTTCAGAGATGTAGAGTGGTGAGATCCAGTGAGGCTGGCAGATGGGGCAGGTTCTAGAGAGAGATGAGTTCCCAGGGCAGGTCTCAGACTGGAGGAAGAACATGGAGCGAATCATGGCTGAGGATGAAAGCATTTGCAGAGCTGCTTCGGATTTCAGACATGTTGGAGCAGCTGCTGGAAATTCCCTGGGTGGAGGAAGAGATGCACACGGACTACACAGCACTGTGCCCTGAGTTCCACTTTGGAGATAATGACTCTGGCCAAAGGGAGTGAGCAAAGGCCACTCTCCTGCCTGTAGTGCTCTGAGAATGGAGCTAAGAGGTTTCAGCTCAGCAGAAGGCACCAGCTCACACATGTGGACATATGAATGGATGTGTATGTGTGACTGGGGTGACTAGAGCTGAGAAGGCTAATGTGGGTTTCACAGCATCACACCCCACAGAGTTCACAACTATTATTTAAATTTACCATATATTTTGTACATAAGATGTACTTTTCCCCAAAAAGATGTCTTATGGAGTGAATACTGCCTGGGACTGAAGGCTGAGTGCATGGGAGGAGAGCATCTAAAAACTATGTGTGTCTTATAGAGCAAAAATATGGTACATGGTCTTGTTTTTCCTGGGGGGGGGTGCTCTCCCCCAGCATAGGGACCCTGGGGACACTCCCAATGACATTTAGCTAGGGCTGTGCTGCCCTTAAGCTGGCTCCCTTCCCCAAACTGAACTTGTTTTTTGTCTCAGTCTTGAAGGGCTCTCGAAGAGAGAAAATCCTAAAAGTATAGTGAAATAAAAGTGTCCCACTGAGCTGTGCCCACACTCACAACATACATGTATACACATGTGCACACAAATTTACACACAAGTGGACACATATACTTTCTTTCACATAATGCACACAGATACATATCACATCCATATGCTCACACTCACCCATGTGTTCATGCATACACATAGGCTTCCAATTACCATCCATGCCTACGTGCCAAGTGAGGAGAGGAAGGCCTTCTTTGCAGATTCTACTTACAGCCTGTTGTGGGGTGGCAGGTATGAGCATTTGCATGCAGGCCTGCTGAAGTACTAGGATGACTCAAAGCAAAATGATGTGACCAATGTCAGCAACATTAGAGTGAGTGTTAGAATGTTAGAATGAGTAGGAATAAGGGTGATACCCGCAAACATCAAGCCCTTCACTAGGAGGGGTGGGAAGATAGGTATGGGCCCCACAGGGGGCAAAAGACAATGGAGTACACAGCCATACATCTGCTGCAGTAAACTACCATCAAGTAGAGTTCCCAAGCTTTGGGGGATTATAAAAGGTTGGGACAAAGTACTGTAACCAAGAAAGGAAAAAAAGGGTTTCACTTGGATGAACTTCCAGAAAAGCTTTTCTGCCATGGTGCTGAGGATCATTCTGTCTGGCAGCAGTAAAGTTCTGTGTCAAATAGATGTTGGGTCTATAGACCAAACAGGTCCACTTTACCAGGAACAGTGACCAAGTCCATACACATATTCTAAACACACTAGAACTGTCCAGGAATGTCAGGGAAGAAAGAGATGTGAAAGAATAGGAAAGATTGAGTCAAAGGGGTGGACACCAGAAATTCAACAGGTACCAATGATTTGACTACAAAGAACTTCCCACTACATGGGTGAAGAAATATGTTCAAAGCAGCACAGGCTTATTCAGCCAACCTGTAAAGGTCACATTCTGGGTAGAAGGTGCATTGCAGCATAAGAGGAAATGAGACATTTCTAACTTGCCCACAGGTCAAAAAGATGAATCTAGAACCCTTGTTCCAGGAAAGCAGCTTGGACTAAGGAGATGGGTAGAGACAAAATTCATCGCTTATTACTGAGGAAAGCTTATTTCCTCTTGAAAAAGAATCATACTTGTGTGGTCTGATGGAACCTCACAAAACCTCACAGGAACTCTGCTCCCCTGGGGGTCTGGAGGGATAGAGGGTCCAGTCTTGGTTCTTGGAATTCCTAGTGCTGAAGTTCCAACTCACTTAGAATCACAGCAAAGGAAATGTACTTCTTTGAAGCAAGTAAATATTTGTCTTCTTCTCATCACCTCCAGCTCCCAATGCAATCAGATAACGTAATTTTGCCTAATATCTTGAAAATCCTTTCCTTGACTTTATATTTAATCATTTTAGTTATGGATACCACCATACTGTGCTAGAATTTTTTTCAATAGTCTTCTATGTCATGGACCAGCCCAAAGGAACAAACCAGAGCAGTGGCCCAGCTCCTCTGCCCTGCTCATGATGACTGTCTGCACAGGTGAGTCTGGCCTGTCCAACGGACCAAAATCAGATGAGCATGTCCACTCTACAGCCACGCTCTTCTCCTAGTCAATGAGCACTGGTATATCATAAAAAAAAAACACCACACTGCAAAGGCCAGCATGGGGAAACAACACAGAACCCCCACCATGCTTAGAGAATAAAGATGGTATCTCTGAAGACTCAAAAAGTACCAGCCTCCTATAGCCTCTCAGATAAGGACAATAGAGAGAAAATGTGTGATATGTTCAAAGAAACAGAAGAATGAACTAAATGAATCACAAATAAGACTCAAGAAGATATGAGGATAGAAATGAGAAAACTTCAAACAGAACTAATTGGACTGGGGCCAGAGAGGTGGCACAAGCCATAAGGCATCTGCCTTGCATATGTTAGCCTAGGAGGGACCATGGTTCGATCCCCCAGTGTCCCATATGGTCCCCCAAGCCAGGAGCGATTTCTGAGCACGTAGCTAGGACCCCTGAGCATCACCGGGTATGACAAAAAAATAGGAAGGAAGGAAGGAAGGAAGGAAGGAAGGAAGGAAGGAAGGAAGGAAGGAAGGAAGGAAGGAAGGAAGGAAGGAAGGAAGGAAGGAAGGAAGGAAGGAAGGAAGGAAGGAAGGAAGGAAGGAAGGAAGGAAGGAAGGAAGGAAGGAAGGAAGGAAGGAAGGAAAGAAAGAAAGAAAGAAAGAAAGAAAGAAAGAAAGAAAGAAAGAAAGAAAGAAAGAAAGAAAGAAAGAAAGAAAGAAAGAAAGAAAGAAAGAAAGAAAGAAAGAAAGAAAGAAAGAAAGAAAGAAAGAAAGAAAGAAAGAAAGAAAGAAAGAAAGAAAGAAAGAAAGAAAGAAAGAAAGAAAGAAAGAAAGAAAGAAAAAGAACAGGGCTGAAAAACTTGGTAAGTGAAATGAAAAACTCACAGGAAGGCCTCACCAGCAGAGTAACAGCTGCTAAGAACTAAATCAGTGAGCTGTAATATGAGCTATACAGCACCTTCTTACCACAGAAGAGGTTCAAAAAGAGCCTTAAAAATAAAAAAACAGAAGATGGAAAAATTCCTCAAAACAAGTGACCAAACAACAATATAACTTTGGGATAAATTCAATAGAAACAACATAAGAAACATTGAGTCCCAGAGACCCAGGGAAAAAAAAACCTCCATAAAGGATCAATAGTCTTCTATGTAGAATTCTTAGGTCTGCCCTTAGCTTCCTCAGTGTACCTCTATAGAGTATAGAACAGACATTGTCTTTCTTATCTGTTATCACTAAGCCTTTGTCTATGATTCTCACACAGCATTTATTTTATAGGAAATGCTACTCTTACAAGTCTTTTATGTTCTTGGGATCCTTAAAGATAAGTAATACTCACCTTTCAATGTGCTAAGTACTTTCCAAGTACTTAGCACAGTGTTTAGCATAGTAGTTTTTTTTTATTCTGTTGCTCTCACTTTTCAAAAGGAAATCTTAGTTAAAAGCCTTTCATTGGTTATGATGCCATTGGCTATGATGTCTGTCATTGGCTATCATGTCACTGACATGTCATTGACTATCATGTCATTGACAACTTGTAGTACACAAGGCATCAAGTTCTAGAGTGGAAAACAGTTAAACTTTTGAAAGTGACCAGCAGTTTTAATTAAAATAAATCTAGTACAAGAAACAAATAATATAATGAGAGGAGGAACTACTACCCCACAGATTCCTACAACCTTTTTGCTTTTTCTTTAATTTACATCAAGAAGCTGGTCCCAATATATTGGGATTTGTTTGTTTTGAGGATGCAGAATTGAGGCCACACCCTGGAATGCTCAGGGTCTACTTGGCCCAGTGCTTAGGGATCACTCCTGATAGTGTTTAGGGGACTATGTGGTATTGGAGATTGAACCACATGCAAGTACTTTAATCCCTATACTATTTCTCTGGTCCCAGGACATTGGGTTTCTACTTTTGGACTTCTCATTCAGAAACTGAATTAAACCACTCACTTTACCCTACATTTACCTAAAGATAAACAAAGCATAGAACTAAACATTGAGGTCATTACATCAGCCAACATGACATTATTTTAAGGCTGGCACACAATAATAAGAGATTTTCTACAAAAGTTTAGAGTTATTAACATTCAGAGGAGAGACTACCTTCATGGAGTCACCTAACACTAAGCACAATGTCAACTTGACATGTTACATGACTGTGTAACATAACAGCTGAATTTGTGGGTGCACATGATATATGAGGAACTACTGTAAGCATGTCATGCAACAAAAATTATTGAGGCCATGGTCCAGGTGCTAACAATTCAACAATTAACAAATAACAAGATTCCCACCTCTCTGGGTGTTGACATTTCATTGAAGATAGAGCCAACAAGGCAAAGGACAGAGAATGTCGCATAGGACGCTATGTATGACAGAGAAAAAAAAATAGGAGTATCTGGAAGAGAGGGAAACTTTTCAAGAAAATGCCTTAAAGAGGCAGAAGAATAGAAACTATATTGAAAAAGTTCTAGCAGAGTGCAAAGCATGTTCTGAGATCAAGAAAGTGCTTGGTGTGTTTGAGGAGCAAAGTGGCCAGAGTGAATGAGGAAGAGTGAGTGTTGGGCAGAATTGGAGTAAACATAACTATGATTTAACAAGGAACAAACAGAACATAAGGTGGTCTTATGAAACATTAGGAGGATGAAAGACTGTGGTTCTATGCTGAGCGGGGACTCCATTTGGGGGGTTGACATCATTTTTAAAGTGCCATTTTCTGTTATCTACTGAGAATACAGTATAAGTAGGCAATATTGAAGAGTAGATGCTGTTACAATAATCCATACTTTGTTCTCTGCCTAGAACTTTTTCCCCCAATAAAACTTCAATTCTTTGATCTCTTTCAGGCATTTGCTTGTGCATCACCTTCTCATTGACCATTGAAAAGTGCCTCTCTCTTATACAATTGTCCATAGCATCCCATGTGTCATTCTCTGTCTTGTTGGCTCTATCTTCAATAAAATATCAACTCCCAGAGAGGTGGTAGTCTTCTGTGTTTTGTTGATTATTGAATTCCTGCACCTGGAACAGAGAATTGGGACAAAATGAGGGCAATGAAGTGTTGAGATGATACAAACGGAACATAAAGGAGTCTTATAAAACATTAGGAGATGGAAGACTTTGGCAATGAAGTTTTGCAATAGAGTGTTGAGATCTTGGCTTCTCAATGTATTTGGGGGGGGGTTGGGTCACACATGGTTTTCAGGGGTTCCTCCTGGATCTGTGCTCAGAAATCGCTCCTGGCAGGCACAGGGGACTATATGGGATGCTGGGATTTGGACCACTGTCAATCCTGGATCGGCTGTTTGCAAAGCAAATGCCCTACCACTGTGCTATCTCTCAGGCCACTTCTCAATGTATTTCTAAGTAGAAAGGGCAAAGTTTGTTTATAGAATTCATATATAAGAAGAGAAGGGTCAAGGATGACTTCCCAATTTGAGACCTGAGTCACTAAAAAATGGCATCGCAATTCATTGAGACAAAAGATTGGCTAAGATGGCTACAGGAAGGCCAGAAGAGATCAGGGGTTCAGCTCCCATTGTGTTCATTTTAGATGCCACCTTCAGATCCAGTTAGAGACAGGAAGTAGCTAGTTAAGGGCAGGTACTCAAATTGGAGTGACAAAATTCAGGATTAAACCCTTAAAATGGTATTTACAAGTTAAGAATCCACAGGAAATTATCAAGGAGGATGGACTGAGAAGACAAAAAACATTGATTGACCTCCAGCTCTCCACTTATAGAAACAGAAAGAACTTCCTTGAGAACAGAGAAGGACAAAGTCAGAACAAAACAAAGTATCCTACAAATTAAGCAAAGAGCGTTTTGAGAAAGAGAAAGCAAAAACTATTGAATAGCACCTATGGACCAAATGAAAACTAATACTTGATTGTGACCTTTAACAACACATACACAAGAGAAAGAGTTTCATGCTAGTACCAGTAATAGCAAATCATTTAGGACACCCCCCCAAAAAAACTCCATATCAGTTCCTACTATCACTGCCCAGAGGGGGAAACTGAGGCATAGGAAGAGGAAATAACTTTCTAGATCCCATAGCAAGAAAGTGGCAGAGCTGTGCTGCCCCCAATAGGATAGCCAGCCAGGAGACATAGGGAAATTCACAATAGTTTTCCTGGAAAGCCAACTCATTGGCACATACAGCAGAGCTTGTTTTCAACCTATGATGATGTCAATTCTACTGGTCTTGGTCATATCTGCTGTAAAACTTTTTTTGTACCAATTCATGAAAGAAAAGCACATATTGGCAAAAAAATGTCTACTGTTAGGACTGTTTCTCTCTAAATATAACTGGCTGGACACATTCACATGGTCAGACCCCAGTAACCAACACAGAACTGCAGAGATATGACTCAGTCACAGCTATCAGAGCTCCTGCTGTGGAGGCACTGACCAAAGTGTTTGCCCTACACAAATATCTTTTGCGTAGGTTCCATGGGGCAGGCATCTCCTGGAAAATAAATCATTAGAGCAGGGGTCTCAAACTCGGGGCCCACGGGCTGTTTGCGGCCCTCCGTACAACATTTTGTTGCCCGCGGCCTTCAAATATCGCAGTATTCGCGATTATTCGCTTACCGAATAATCGCAATAAAAATCGCATTAGTAAGGGAAAAATCGCATTAAACATTCGCATACCCCAAGCAGTTCTGTTCGGGGTATGCATATGTTTAATGCTATTTTTTGCGATTTTTTTCTTACTAATGCGATTTTTTATTGCGAATATTCGGTAAGCGAAATCCCTTATGCGGCCCTGCCTCACCCCGACTTTGTCTCCTGCGGCCCCCAGGTAAATTGAGTTTGAGACCCCTGCATTAGAGTGTCTATTCTGGTTGATAAGTAATCACTAGTTCCTCTTTCCTAATTGAAGTAAGAAAGACCAGGGTGGGGTGGTGGTGCATATTGCTTTCATTTTTCAGTGCTGAAGAGAGAGAGAGAGAGTTTGCTTTGACCACATAATCACAAAAAGACAGTAATCTCCAGAGCTTCGACTAGTAAACGAATGTGACTCTATTTGAGGGAGTGAAGAACTGCTTTTTACCATAAAAAAAAAAAAGTGAATTAGACTATATCATGAAATCACAGACAGAGTCCGAATCTGAAGAGAGATCAACCAGGATCCTGTCCTCCTCTGCAGTGACAGCTAGAGAATCCTGGAGACAGGAAATAAAACTGAGTATTTTATTAAATTGTTTCAACTGCTCATTTTGTTCTTGTTGGTCTCATCTTGGAGGCTCTTGGCAGTGGATTCACTCGACTAATAACTTCCGGTGACCAAGGGCCACATACACATCCATACACTCACCCACTTTACTCCTCACTTGACTGTACCTGGCTGATGACATTTTCACCCAAACTCAGATCAGTTTGCAATTCTACAGGCTTGGAATGATTTAGAATCTATTTCATATCTGAAAGAGTCCTGAGTTGTCACTTGAAACTTTCACCCCACCTATGGGTTCCCTCATTTAAACATAGGGTGCTGACCACTTGGCGACCTTGCCAGGCCTGGTTCTATCTGAGATGTGCTGCTGAGTTGCCTGAAACACCTCCCCAGCCATCATACCAGCATTCTAGTAAGTATCATTGCTCTCTTTTCCCATTCCTTAGGACTCCAAATCCCTGCTATTTCCATCTAAATAACTATCTTGAACTTTTGGTTGCTTTCAGAGGATGATTTCCTCCCAGCCGTGGACCATCCACCTGTGGCACTATTCAGTGATTGAGGTGGGAGCTCAAAGCATTCCAGATACCTTAGACACTGGAAAAAAATCTTTGGGAATGATGCTTCCAGTATCTAACTCTCTTCCACCACCATCGTGATGCAATTAAGTGTGCTTTGTCATCCTCTTCCAATGGTGCCATTTTGCCCTGAAAAAATAATTCCTGCTTGATAATTCTACCAGACTCATCATCTGATGCTCTTAAAAGAAAACAAAAACATGCCCAAATTATCCTTGAAAAAGTTGGGTATTTTGATACTCAAAAAAATAGTACCATGGGCAAGTTGCTTGCTTTGCTGGCAGTTAACCCAGGTTCAACCCTTGGGGCCACAGATGGTCTCCCTAGCAAAGGCAGGAGTAAGCCCTGAACCCTGCTAAATATGGCTCCCAAACAATAACAACAAACATGTATTCTTTGTTTTTCCTTATATCCTTTTTAATCAGCATCATTGAGTTGGGAAGAAACAAAAACACGGTCCTCATGACATTACAACAATTTTTTTTTATGGTTTTTGGGTCACACCCGGCAGTGCTCAGGGGTTACTCCTGGCTCCATGCTCAGAAATCACTCCTGGCAGGCTCAGGGGACCATATGGGATGGCAGGATTTGAACCACCGTCCTGCATCTAAGGCAAACGCCTTACCGCTGTGCTATATCTCCGGCCCCGACATCGCAACAAGTTTTAATTCGTTTAAACTGAGGAGAAATTTTGATCAGCAAAAGAAAGCCTTGCCAAAAGATTGAAAATATAGGTCCAAGTTTTCAGGATGAGAGAGGAGAGGTAAAGTTTTTTCTGGGTCAGCCTCTATTTTAGGCAGAAAGGTTTAGAATAGCTTAAGGAACATTTCAAGATGACACCTTAAAATTTTCTGTGTCCCTTTTCAATCACGCACAGCCTCTGAGTCTAAGAAACAACAGGGTTGTTTCTGTGTAAGTCCATACACAGTGGGCAGGATATATAATGTATCTCATCATATCCAACAGCAGCACAAAGGTTGGCTTCTCCAAAAACCTTCCAGCACAAGCACGAAAATGTGGCTTTTTGGGGGTTCTTTTTTTTTTTTCAGCAGAGACGCTTCAACATAACCCTATTACTATCCTAGGCACCTATTAAATATGATTGAAACAACGCCCACTGGAAGTCTTAAAACCTTAACCACCACTTTTACTTCTAAAATAAAGTAAACTGCCAAAAGTTCGGATAAAAGTGACAATTTATATTTTTAAGTAGTACAACTGGAATTTTCCTATAGCTGTAGACAAAGGAATTCTTTCTCAGATAAGTAGAAGAGCACCAATAAATTTAAGGTAGCTTATGCAAGTTAGGCACTAATGAATGTCATCTTCTGTTTTGTCATGAAAAAAGATCTTTCTGCTGCTAAAGGAGACTGATTTAGATTATGAATAGCTGTAGTGATTTGCAAAAATGGCTCCAGAGAGATAGAATGAGACTCCATATACTCATGGCACTTGAGGTTTCTGCCCTTTTTGTTGAAAATTAATTTGTCCTGTGGGTTATTGGATTCTAGCTCAGCCAATGTATATTGCTCAGTCATCACAAATTTACTTAAAATTTAGTGTAGCTGAAGTTCATTCAACAAGACAAAAGTCTACAGTTGAAAGCTTCTAAAAATCTTTTTTAAAAAATGGGCTAACAGTGGAATTGAAAGTGCTGGCCTCTAAGTAGATTCATATAAGGTTTTGCAGGTATCAATATACACTCTATTACCATGTTGGAAAGAGATTTTTCTCTGGTTTCCCAAGCAAAAGCAGAGAGGAAAGATTTATTCACCTTTGGGAAGAGGACAACTTGGTTTAAGATTTCCTAGCCGAAAAAAATAGATACACATCCCTTAAATTCAGATTTGAATCTGGAAGGCATGCCCACCTGTTTCACTCATTCACACCGTTCATGCAATTTCAAGATAAATATTTTTAAAAGCCGACAGACTATACAATTCTGAGTGCCTCTAAGTTCCACACACATCACACTAGAAGTAAATTCAAATATCCCTCTTCCTTTCTCCCCAGGCTATGTCTTTTTACCACTGGCCACTCATTTCTAGTCCAGGGTACTGAGGTCTGGAGTTTCTGGAAAGAAGGTCAAAGCATCAGAAGGCAGATCCTACTTTAGAGGGAGGACTGGGAGCAAATCACTGGTTTCTGACAAACAGAAAGGAGTTCAGTTCCCTTATCAGCAACCAGGAGAGGAAAAGAAAGCGGCAAAATCTATCCACCAACGACTGTGGAGAAAAAAATGACAAGGTATTTGTGGGAAAAGGCACTTTTTAATGAATTCTTCTCCCAAAGCCATTTTCTATAAAGAATCTGAATTTTTCTTTTTTAAATATTTAAATATGTATATGCAATCCTGTACATATATGTTTAAGAGTCTGGTGGTCTTGTTTCCCACTTTAAAAATCTTGATGAATCTGATGACTTTTTTTTTTGGTGGGGGGCACACCTGGCAATGATCACGGGTTGGTTACTCCTAGCTCTGTGCTTGAGAATCAAGCCTAGCAGTGCTTGGTGGACCATAATATAAAAATGTAGAGGAATGAACCCAGGTGAGCTGTGTGAAAGGCAAATACCCCTTGTACTATCTCTCCAGCTTCTGAATCTGGTAACTTGTTAGCTACAATCACACCAGAGAACCTCAACTGTGTCAAAACTATTAGATCCTAATTAAGTAATAAATATTTTTTACTCCTTACACTTTGTATCCAATGATCACTAAATTGATCTTTTCTTTTTTGTTTTTGTTTCCGGGTCATATACGGCAGGCTCTGTGCTCAGAAATCGCTCCTGGCAGCCTTGGGGGGCCATATGGGATGCTGGGAATCAAACCTGTGTCCATCCTGGGTCAAAGCCATGAGCAAGGCAAATATCCTACTCCTGTGCTACCTCTCCAGTCCCATAAATCAGCTTTACCTATTGAAATTATTTGTGCTCGCTTTGGCAGCACATATACTAAAATTGGAACGATACAGAGAAGATTAGCATGGCCCCTGCGCAATGAAATATTATGACAAAATAACTAAGAGTAATACTCAAATATATCAAGATGTCTCAGAAATTAAAGCAAACATACAGAGGGCTCTACACCACTAATTTTTGGACTTCGGACTACGGCTCTCAGCTGAATCCTTGGCACTTGGCTTAGACCCACACTACCCCCACACTACCCAGCCGATCAAGTTCCAAAACTGAAGCCATCAGCCCTTTTTGCCTGAGGTCCAATTGCACACACGGAGATACTGAGTGCTCCCCAAGTCATGATACAATGGCCTGGAAATTTTAGATTAATAAACCTCTTCCCTTGGAGAACTAAATAACTTTTACAGTTTTATCTAGGGTTATTTGTTTCTCCGAAGATTTATGGTCCTCACCACAGATATGCATCTTATCTTTCACATTCCAGATTAAAGAGAGATGATTGTAAAACCGGCTTCTGACTGGCATAATCTAGAATTGCAGATGATCTCAATTTTAAAAAAAAATGCTAAAAGTGAACTTGCGAGTCAGATGAAAATGACTGCGCGCATGTCAGGTATATAGCCAGGAGTTGGGGGGTGGATGTTGTAAATAATCTGCCTACAGCTCAAAAAGACTGATCTTTCTCCCCCACCCCATCGATGGACCCTTTTGCTGTGTCCAGAATCAGTCCGGTGCGATTTTCTCCAAGCTTATCCTGGAATTAAAACTCTTCATGCTGCTGTGGCTTTAATTGATTGGTGCTAAAAGTTTAGAAAATAAAGCCTAACCAGTGATTATGAAGCGCCTTTAAGCAAGCCTTCTCCTTTGAAAGCAGGGCCCTCGATTGAAACTGGCAGACCACATTTTTAGGTTTCAAGCAGCTCTGTCATTCTACAAGGAATGTGTCTGCCACTTCACACGATAGCCTGAGCTGAAAGACATGTACTTGGAATCAGAGAATCAATAGAACACTTAATGGACAATTAGGGGAACAGCTGTAGGACTGTCAGAGCCCCATCTGTACACAGATCCAACGGCAGCGTGGACAGGGCCGGCAAACAAAGTCTTGTGCCCCGGGGCACCGGCCCCCCTGCACAAAACCTCCCTTTCATTTCTCATTTAATGTGAATATAGTGTTCTTTTTCATTCCACATTTTAACACGTGTCGAAAATTATGGAAATTGCTTAAGCCATTTGTCAACTTCCATCATGTGAATTGATCAATAAATTTCACCACTTCGTTGTTAATGTAGATAAATTTTGGCATTTAATTAAGCGCCCCGTGAAAATGTGGCCACTTTTAATTTTGGCAGAGGCTGTCATTTCACTTTGGAAGACATATCTACAGGGGTAAATACAACCCGATCGTGAAGGATCACTAAATATTTATAGACAACATAGCAATTCCGCAAATAGACACAAAAGGTTTTTACAGTGGGACGTGACAATGGGGTATAAAATCTGAAATAGTGCAGATGAGCACTAATAGAAGTCCTAAAATGAATCTTAATGCCAAGCTCTGCAAAAAAAATATGAATTGCATATGAATATTTTTTTCCTGCCTCCATGAATGCCATCTCTATCAGATAGGCATAATTTCTAAATCTTTTCATAGAGCAGTTCCAAGCATGAAAAGAGAATGCCCAAAGTTTAAGCCAACTATTAAGAGGTATAGCTGAAAATTCAAATCCACTCCTTGAGTTTTTTGTTTGTTTGTTGGTTTGGTTTTTACTAAATACATAGGGATACTATCAGGAGGTTAACGGATCCAGAAAATGTTATGGCACTATTGTCAGCCCACACTTGAGACTTGGGCTCCATGGTTGGTCCAGCGACACAGGCCTGGGAAAATGAAGACAAGATGCCAGACAATGGGGGGAAAGGCAGAATGAACTTTTTTTCCGCTCCTTCCATCTGGCCTGCGGGGCCCCAAGATGAAATCCTGTTCGTGACAGCCAGAAGCCCTTATAGCCTTAACCCTCTGTGGCGGACTATGACATGATAAACTGCTGTATCTCATTTGAGGGGGGCTAGGCTGCCTCTTGGTGATTCTGTCAGTGCCTTCAGGGAAAGGGGGATTTGAAATCACCTCGCTGTCTTCCCAGTGTAATCCACTCCCTACTGCCAGTCCTCCCCATTGTCTAAATGCTTCAGCAAAGGGGCCCTGCAGGCTGCATAGCCCCCCCCCTTTGCCTTTTTGGCTGCAAAGACTGTGTGCATTGCCTTTGTGAGCACGAAAAAACATCAAGTAGAAAGAAATCTAAGCTGTGTCCACTTCATTTCTATGTGGACACGTCTCCAGGTCACACTGGCCAGCACTGAAAAGGCAGGTGGTTGTCCTGGCAGAGGAGAAGCTGGTCAGGAAGCTGATTCTTTTGGCTCAGACTCAGTTAGTGAAATGAGAAATTAAGTTACCAACAGGAAAAGGGATTGAATTATCCAGCTAAATCCCCAATCAAAATTTTCTCACAAGCTCCAATGACTTTATATTCCAAAATTTAAATTTTCTAGGACTTCCCTGAGGCTTTGATTTTTGGACACCCCAAAAAGCAAAAGGGACTTGAAAACCCTTCTCCAAGAAGTATTCTCCCTGAATGCAGAT
Source organism: Suncus etruscus (assembly GCF_024139225.1). Lineage (NCBI taxonomy): Eukaryota > Metazoa > Chordata > Mammalia > Eulipotyphla > Soricidae > Suncus > Suncus etruscus. Next base: position 15,414,583 of record NC_064853.1, read on the forward strand.
TTTTATGAGGAAGGCTTTTGTCATTTCTAAGTGTTAGGGTTCACAGAGTCATATTTCTTTTTTTTTTTTTTTTTGGTTTTTGGGCCACACCCGGTGACGCTCAGGGGTTACTCCTGGCTATGCGCTCAGAAGTTGCTCCTGGCTTGGGGAACCATATGGGACGCCGGGGGATCGAACCGCGGTCTGTCCTAGGCTAGCACAGGCAAGGCAGGCACCTTACCTCTAGCGCCACCGCCCGGCCCCACAGAGTCATATTTCAAGTGTTTTCCTCCAGTCAGACATTAGTAAATGTCTGTGGGGAAACTGAGGCAAGATATAAGCTGCTGCCTGAGATAAGAAAATACTGGCATCCGTTGAAATATGTTTAGAGTAGATGTTCAACTAGTGAGAAAGTTTAAGCAGAAGATTTGACTGAAAAACAGAAATCAACATCCTAAAGAAAGAAAAAAAAAAACAAAGATTGTTGAGAATTAGAGGTAGCATCTGAATAGATGCCTTCTATTCAGAAAGAGTTCGTTTTCTTTTCCTTTGAATCTGGAATGGTCTCATGAGTTATTTTGCCCAAGAGAATTTAGCTGTTGGAGTTGAAGAGAGAGTACAGTGGGCAGGGAGCTTGCCTTGCTTGCCGTCTACCTGGGTTTAATCCCTGGAACATGAGCGTTGTCAGGAGTGATTCCTGAGCAAAGAGCATTGCCAGGTGTGGAGATAGACTGAGACAGAATCAGAGAGGGAAGAGAGAGAGAGAGAGAGAGAGAGAGAGAGAGAGAGAGAGAGAGAGAGACAGACAGACAGACAGACAGACAGAAAGACAGAGACAGACAGAGACAGACAGAGAGAGAGAAACAGAGAGAGACAGAGACAGAGAGAGACAGAGAAGAGAGAGAGAGAAGAGAGAGAGAATTTAGCCAAAGTGACTTCTGTGAGCTCCCAGTCCCATGTAGACTTCAAAGTCAATGCCTTTGAACTTCTTGGGAGCCAGCTACAAAGATTCCGAACATTCCTACCAAAAGATGTGCAGTCACTGATGGGATGGCATCAGTGGGATGGCATCTTATTTGAACATTCTAATTCCAGGCAAAGACCCAACTCAAAGCAGATGAAAGAATGGCTATAACTTTATGTGAGGAAGGAAAGAGCCTTGTCTTTGAGCTCAATCAGCTCTCTGTATCATCAGGAGTTACAAATATGTATGCACTTCAGCGAAGAAGTTTTCAGGCAAGTTTTTAAAATAGCAATAGATAACTAAAATAAATATTTTATTTGGTTTTGGGGTCACACCCAGCGATGTTCAGTGGCTAAGCCTGACTCAATGGGACCTGACAGTGCTAAAATTCTCTCTCTCTCTTTCTCTCTTTCTCTCTCTCTCTCCCTGAAAGGATTTTACCATGATAAAACACCATACTTTTTGTTCTCAGACCCTAAACTTTTGAAGTTATGTCAACTCACAATCTTTTTGTTTTCTTTCTGTCTCTTGAAGTGACATCTTGGAAAAGAACTCCCCCACTCACACCCTTGAATTGGGCTGGGGTGTAGAGTGGTTTATACAATATCCCACCCTACATCAATGCTCATACTAAGGCCCAAAGAAAAGGCACTTTCTGAAATAAGAATTCTCCCCTGCTCCACAAGACTGGGCTTGAGAACTGGCTTACAGACACCACTGGACTAACCTCAGTAAGTATGATGAAATCCTACCATTAATAACGTTGTAAATCACAGTGCCTAAAATAAAAAAAAATTTAAAGACACTGCTAGATGTTCTGCTATTTAAAGTTGCTAAATACTAACTCTTCAAAATGATTTTTTTTCCTCATTAACAAAATGACCTACATATGAGTCAGACCTCAGTCAAAGTAGTTGTGTAAATGGACAACTAATTGATCTTCAGGGGCCTTAGTTTACTGATTTCTAAAAATAAAATAATTAATTAAAATATTATATATTGGGGCCGGAGAGATAGCATGGAGGTAAGGCATGCAGAAGGTCATTGGTTCGAATTCCGGCATCCCATATGGTCCCCTGTGCTTGCCAGGAGCGATTTCTGAGCATGGAACCAGGAGTAATCCCTGAGCACTGCCGGTGTGACCCAAAAACCAAACACCAAAAAAAAAAAAAAAAACCATTATATACTAACTATACATATAAGTATATATAACTTGGTATGGATAATCTAAAATTCCTTCAAAACTTTGTCATCTTGCCAAATGTATGTCATTTTTCAAGTGACATCTTGTGATTCCTTGGGTGTCAACTAAAAATTCCTTTTCTGTCATGCAAGGCAGGATGGACTACTCTCAATATAATATTTTACCCCAGAATAATTGTGGTAGATTATGAAATTAACTTTCAGATCACTATTTTATTCCATCACTCTATGAGATCAAAGAAATATGGCAATTTATTTTAGCATGTAGGTATCTTCCAAGAATACCTACCTTCAAAAAGTTCAGAAGTTCATACACGTTTTGCTTATGGAAAAAATTAAGAGGAAGGATCTAAGAGAGGGGACTCGCTTTAGTGTGGAAGGTAGGAACTTTGAAGCATGATTGTTCTTGTATCATGTATGAAAAAAAATGTAGGCATTGGCCATGCATAGTATTTCATAAATATTTGTGAGGATGCAGAGAAAGGGGGACTCTGGGCATGATTGAGATGGGAATGTCAATTGGTGCAAATAATACAGACATGCCTTAAAAATATAAAAATGGAAATTCCATATGATCCAGCAATCCAAGGCATCTAGAGGAAATGCAAACAACGGGAAGGATCTCTTCAATCTCTATTTTCAAAGCTTCTTTATTTTCATTAGTCAAAACATGGAATCAACCTACATGCCCATTAACAGAAAACTAGACCAAGAGCTGTAGGAACTCAGTGAAATATTTCTCAGCCCTGGGACTGGGGAAATGACTCCATGGACTGGAGCACATACCATGTATGCAGGAAAATTGGATTCATTTCTGAGCAGTGTGTTGTCTGGAGTGAATGCCCAAGCAGTGACTAGAAATATGCTCCCAGCACCTCTGGATATGTTCTACCACCCACCATTATAAAAACCTTTAACAACAACAAAATAATAATACTTTAGATTTGCTCTTCAAGCCTAAGTTCACCCTTGAACAAGTATCTGTTTGTCTGTATGTTCTTTGCTTAGTAATTTATACTCTGGGGAAGCCTATGCTATCTCAAGGATACATTTCCTTTCTCTGCTTTCACATCTTTCTATGTAGAACTATCAATTAAACCATCTTGTTTCTCTCTCTCCCTCTCCCTTGTGCTCTCTCTCTCACACACACACAGAATAATAATAATAATCCTCTACTATAAGTAAACAAAATTCTGCCTTTGAGGGTGAAATGGATAAAAGTTGCGCTGATTATGAGTAAGTCAAAATTATACAGTTTTAATTTTAAATAAAGGTCAGTTATACTTTGAGGTTCATGAAGTCTTGCTAATTTGGGTTTAAACACATGTCACATAAGCACAACACACTAATGTATCACAAAAGACTGACTAAAAAAACGAAGGAGGAAAAAAGTCAAAACTTGGACATTTTTAACCTTGTTGCATTACTTATATAATGTTTGTCATAATAAGTATGGTATTGAGGAGAACCATCTAGTTCATAGATAAGGCCTATAAAGTGGCTAGAACAGCCAACACATTATGAAGAGAAGTGACAATTCAATGAGAGCTTGGAGGAATCAAGACTTTGCCTGTTCTGTTTCATGTCATGTGCTCAGAACAATACTCTGGCCAGCAGCTCCAATTTTTTCTTTCCTGGGCCTTATTTTGTTGTTTGTCAAACAAAGATCATCTGATATGCATTTAATGGTCTTTTTTTTGGTTTTGGTTTTGGTTTTTGGGCCACACCGGGTGACGTCAGCTCAGGGGTTACTCCTGGCAATGCACTCAGAAATCGCTCCTGGCTTGGGGGATAATATGAGATGCCAGGATCGAACCCAGGTTTATCCTGGACAGCCTCGTGCAAGGCAAATGCCCTACCACTGTGCTATCACTCCAGCTCCATTTCATGGTCTTTTTTTTTTTTTTTTTACTTCCTCTGCTCAGTACTATCAAGACACAAACCATCTAAAATACAAAATTCACTACATAGATCACTGATCTCTGGTAAATTTAAGGTTAAGAGCATCAACTAAAGTTAAGCACAGCTCACATGGAACAGGGTGGGGGTATTCCTGAATCCCAAAATAGGTGCCTTGGGAAGAGGAGCTAATTGCTTTTCCAAAGGCCATGACTATGTCGAGCTTCTGCTTTGGTGAAAGTTTTCTAAGAGAAAACAAATAAATTGGGCTTCAGGGGATCCCTGTGGAGTTGGCTATAATTCAGTTTGGCTGGAAGAATAAAACAGAAGCTTCTAGATGACTGGGCCTATGACTTTAGTCCATGACTAAACTGAAATCAGAAGTCACAGTTTGATTTCCCTAATCACCGTTCTATTGCTGTCCATCTTTCTTAAGGGAAGTCAGAGTGAATTAGGAATAGTTGAGAAAAAAGAGATCTTCGAAAGAGCAAAGATCAAAGCCTGCCCAGGGGTTGGTCCTATGAGTCTGAACACAGCAGCAATTCTGGTTGACTTTGACCTAAATATTTAGTGAGTATGAAGCTGTAGTTGAAAATGAATTTGTTTCACCCCTAAACTAGACCAAATCTATACTTTATTATCTCCTGTAAAATGATCAGATTCTATTCTCTCCATATGGCAGGCACAAAACCAAGGAAAAAGATCACTCCAAAACAAAACTACCACAGCCTATCTGTAATTATACATATGACTATTGGTAAACCTGAACTTGAAGGCAAAACTATAAGATTTTTAGAAGCAGAAAAAAAAAAGATTTTAGAAGCAGAAAAGATAAGGATGGAGTGATAGTACAGAGGTAGGGCATTTGCCTTGCACACAACTCACCCAGGCTCAATTCTGAGTCTCCCATATGGTCCCCTGAGCCTGCCAGGAGTGTTTTCTGAGTGCAAAGTCAGGAGTAACTTGAGTGCTGCCAGGTATGGCCTAAAAACAAAAGGAATTAAAAAGCAGAAAAGAACACTAAGGAGAAAAAAAATGTGGGCTAGACTAGAAACACAAAACCTAGCATTAAATATTCTAGGTTCCCTGAAATACAGTGCAGAAGAAATGAGCTTAGATCCATAGTGCATACTTAGGTCTTCTCCACTCCCATTGTGGCAAAATTGGCAGTGAACCTTTTAAAGTGAGGAGTGCTGGAGAGATAGCACCGTGAGTAATGCACTTGCCTGTGTGCAGTCAACCTGAGTTCAATCCCTGACATCCCATATGATCCCCTGAACACCGCCAGTAGTGATTCCTGAGTGCGGAGCCAGGAGTAATCCCTGAGCATTGCCAAAAGCCAAAAAAAATTTTTTTAAATGAGAGGAGAGGTTGAAGAGACAGTACAGGAGTTAATACATGTCATATATGCAACAGATTCTGGGTCAATGTACAGCACCAAACAGTCTCCTAAGCATCCTTGTTCCCCCAGATGATCCAGAAGGACTCCTGAGAACTGCATGGAGGGCCATTCCTCAAGGCCCATTCAAAAGGAGGAGACACTTTATAAGATTTGACCACAAAGATAGCTCATTTGAACTTGGGTGACTTGGGTTGTGTACCCCAATATACAGGATTGGCTACAGCTTTCCAGATGACGGTAAAATTCTTAGACAGTCTTAATTTTTCAGCTTCTTATCAGCCCCTGATGAGACTTTGACCTCTGTCAAATGAACATAATTTTTGCATTTCTTCTCTTGAGATTTTAAGATTCTAAGGGCTAAGATACCTAATATCAACAATGATAATACATTGGTTGTTTGTTTTCCTTTCCAGGCTAAGATCCTTCCCTGGAGTGTGGTAGGTGGGAAAAGTCAAGAGCTCTCTTAGCAGTCTGGGAGACACCTCCACTCTGAGGGTGGGGCTCCATTTCCAGAGCAGTAACTCAAGTGGGTCACAAAGAACCCCATGCCACTGCTTCTTGGGCAGTCGCTGTGTACCTGTGCATAAAATGGATATTGGAAGTATATGAACGCGATTTTATCTCAACAGATTTAATTCTTAAATGCTACATATACTTGTTTAATCTCCCGTTTTAAAAGAAGAAAAGGTTAGATTATAACATCAGGTTAGCCCTCTTTGAAGCAGGTAATAATCAAGTTGATTCACCGTTGCAATTACTGTCAAATCCCCCTTAATTACCAGAGATTTCATAGCGGCTTCATTATACGTCTCCTGTAATGCATTGTGGCCCTAAGGAGAAGCGTTGCAGGAAATTCTGCATAGCATGGGTAATTCTAACCTGCAGTTACAGCTTCCAGCAAAAGCGCCTGCACTGAATTTATCTTTTTTTGACATTTCTCCCTGATACTCGAGCAGTTCCATGAGGGAACGTTACTAAAATACCCATCTAACTTGGAATGTTAGACATTGATTTCTCCATAGATATTAAAAACAAAATAGAGAGATAGATGAAGCGAGGGTAAATTATCCTCCAATAATTTCGGGAAAGGCAGGAACTGATGTTTCATCATGAATTTAAACGAGTAGCCACCTAGAAGTGAGATCTATATCATCAGAAATAGAACCTGATCTTTGACCGCTCAGCAAAGTGAAAAGCATCCCCCAAATCCTCTGGGGACAGATAATCAAATGCTTCTTTCTTTATCAATGCTTTTTCAACTGATTTGGAGGATAAGTGGCCCTTGTTAAAAAAAAAATTGGTCATCTTTAACTTTCCATATGCCTGCTTGTTTGCATTGAAAAAATCTTTACAAGTCAGAGCCTGTAAATTGAGTCAAGTTCAAAACAGAGAAAGGAATAATGTCCCTCACAGATCCCTTTTTGGCAAAGGAATTTACTCCCCAGAATACATTAGATCTAGAAAGGGCTGCAATGTCAGTGACACTATTGGCAGCTGTGTTAACAGTGAAGGGCCTCGCTTTGTACAGCAATACAGTTATTAAATTTCTCCAGCGACCATGACTCATTAATCAAATATTCATACATCTCTGTAAATACACACTGAACAGAGAATACCCTCAAAGCTGGGCCTCCCCGCACAAGTGCCCTTTCATGTAACACTGACCAAATACTGAGAACATGTGGTCATGTTTTACATTTCTAATGCACTATGTACTCTTCGAGACTCCGTTTCCTAAAACGGCACACAAATGAGCTTACTGATGGCAAGTGTTAGAGGGTTACAATTAAAATTATTCCACTATTGCTTCATAACATCTTTTTTTAAAATGAGGACAGGGAACCGATTCTTCTGTTCTCTGTTTACCATCAAACAAGCAATTTTTTCCCAGGCGGATGAAGAGACCCAGGGCCATGCTCCTATTAATACAAGAATTTGTATTAGCATGAAAACAACAAATCATTCCTTAGAGGAGGGAGGCCAAATAACTTCACATATTAGCAGACATGAACTTGCTATATTTTGCAAAGTCCTCAGTCTGTTTTCAACCACAGGGGGTTTCCCCCCTTATTGTACAGCAACAAAAGGTCTTTCTCAATTGTGGACTCTGGAAAATTGGGGTCTGGAGGCCGGGCAAAGAGGAGCAGGCATAAAATGTCGCTTCAGAGGGCTGCAAAGCTCAAACTCTCTCTCCACCTCAGCACAGCAAGATATAAGAAGAGACCAAGGGAAGAGGAAAAGGTTATTCTGCGTAAACTTCTATCTAGAAGTTTCTGGAACAATGAAACCTAATTCTTAGAGCTAATAAATTATACGTAAATTTGTTAAGTGCCATCTCATCTCTTCATAAACTCTCCAATCTACTACCAAACTGTGTTTTTAATACTGGTGTATCCAAAACTTTCCTCCCACAGACACCCTCTTTATATCCCTAATCAACTCAATCCTTCTCCACTACAGGCGCCATTTTTGCTGGCCCTCTCCTCGCCAAACTTTGGGTCCTCTAATTCAATGGAAGGGCAAGAAAGAAGATAACAAGGCCTATTTCCTAAGATTTATATGAAGAATGAACCTAAGATCATTTTGTAAAATATGCGATAAGTGCCCAGTAAATGACTGTTGTTGCCACTGAATTGTTAACACAAACACTGATCTTCTATCAGAGCACATTAACTCAAACTTTTCTTTTTCCTAACAATACTATTTCCGTCCTAGACCCAACCAGTAAAAATTCTTCCTCCCATTTAAATCTCTCTCATGCAGGGAAGTGGCTTTGCACCTGCATATCCAGTTTCTGACTCCATTGACTTCCCAGACTCTTCCCTACTGATATCTGACCAATTACTTCCAACATGCAGAAAGTACCAGCTTCAAATTTCAGCTTGAATCTCCTTTGCTGATCATTCTTACAACTGTCTTTCCTTCACTTTTTACTTCCCTGCTATAAATCCTTAGTCTGTTAAAGTCCATGGTGTCATTCTCAATGAAATATACTTAAAATATTTTTATTTTATTTTGTTTTGTTTTGTTTTTTGGGTCACAACCGGAGGTGCTCAGGGGTTACCCATGGCTCTGCACTCAGAAATCACCTTTGGCAGGCTCAGGGGATCATATGGGATGCTGGGAATTGAACCATCTGTCCTGGGTTGGTCACATGCAAGGCAAATGCCCTACGGCTGTGCTATCTCTCCGGCCCCATTTAAAATAGTCTTGATATTTCGTCATGTCCCATTGCTCCTGCACTGTGCATGACCTCACCCTGGGTCCCTGAACCAAGAAAGCCCCCTAACTCTCAAACACAGAATACAGCCTGACCAGCCCATAATGCTGACACCAATTTCTTTCAACATCTAGGTACATCAATGACTCAGATCTTCTTCTTGCCTGTTGCTCCTGTTCTATGTGTGACTTCTCCCTGGGTCCCCTGGATCCATCACCAGATCTTGAACACAAAACTGTGCTGATGTATAAGTGTCTGTGCAACAATTTCATTCCTTCAACCACACTTACTTTAAGGGTTGCTGGTTTTGATACCTTGCTTTGAATATTCCCATAATAACTCCCTATGCAAACAGGATTATTAGATATTTACCTCCATGACCATTAAAATAGCATCTTTAGGGCACATTAGATATATTATAAGAAGTAACAGCTTGTTGAAAAAAATAAAACAGGGGGCCGGAGAGATAGCACAGCAGTGTTTACCTTGCAAGCAGCCAACCTAGGACCTAAGGTGGTTGGTTCAAATCCCAGCATCCCATATGGTCCCCCGTGCCTGCCAGGAGACATTTCTGAGCAGATAGCCCGGAGTAACCCCTGAGCACTGCCGGGTGTGGTCCAAAAACCAAAAACCAAAAGAAAAAAAAAGAAAACAGATTAATATCAGGTAATTGAAAGTCTGGAGCTCAAATCACAGCACTCACAAAATCTTTAAAAATAATTGGGTAGGGGCCGGGCGGTGGCGCTAAAGGTAAGGTGCCTGCCTTGCCTGCGCTAGCCTTGGACGGACCGCGGTTCGATCCCCCGGTGTCCCATATGGTCCCCCAAGCCAGGAGCAACTTCTGAGCACATAGCCAGGAGTAACCCCTGAGCGTTACCGGGTGTGGCCCAAAAACCAAAAAAAAAAAAAAAAAAAAAAAACAATTGGGTAAACAAAGGAATTCACCTACTCTGGCAGACAGGGACACTAGTGCTAACAAGTCATCAAAATCAAATATAGGCTCAAGTCTCATCAATGAGGAATATAAATTTATGCTCTATCCAACAGCCATGGAAATAAAGCAATCACTAGAAGAAATATTCAACCAACTGAAAGATAAATTAATCTAAGGGTATCAAAGATTCCATACAAATGAAATGTAAAAAGTTAAAAAAATTACAACAGTAAGTTATAGCAACAGAACTCAACATGTAGAGGACTATTCGTAATATAGAAGACAAAGTACTGGTCATCACCAACTAATAATGAAGTGACACAAGAAAAGGGAAGTAAATGAATGGAAGAGAATGTAAGATTCATGACAGGTAATAGCAAGAGGAATAATCTTTTAATCATAGGAATACCAGAAGGAGAATAAAAAGCAATAGGGGAAATTAGCTAATAGAAGAAATAATTACTGAGAACTTTCCCAATATCTATAGAGAGAGGCACCTACAACAATTGAAGAGGTTCAAAGAATACTACACGGGCCCAGAGAGATAGCACAGTGGCGTTTGCCTTGCAAGCAGCAGATCCAGGACCAAAGGTGGTTGGTTCCAATCCCGGTGTCCCATATGGTCCCCCGTGCATGCCAGGAGCTATTTCTGAGCAGACAGCCAGCAGCCAGGAGTAACCCCTGAGCACCGCCGGGTGTGCCCCCCCCAAAAAAAAGAATACTACACAAAATAGAATCAAAAACACCATCATATAGTAATTAAAATGGTTAAAATCAAAAGTCAGAATAGAGAAGAAAAATCTTCAAATATAAGGGAAGCAACATAATAGACCTTCCATATGATACAAGTCATGAAAGAGTGTAATAACATATTCAAATGAAGTAAACTTCCACTACCTTACAAGACTATCATTTAGATTTCAGGGAGGGATAAGGACCTTTTCAGATAAACAAGAACTGACATCATTTGCAACAACCAAACCAATTCTCCAATTATTACTAAAAAGGTCAGCTCTAAAAATAAACAGACTCTGGCAAAAACAGCTTGATTCCACACACATATACAACAATGGCAATACATTCTCTTTTTTGATTTGTTTTGTTTTGGGGCCACACCTGGCAGTGCTCAGGGGTTGCCCCTGGCTCTATGCTCAGAAATCGCTCCTGGCAGGCTCAGGGGACCATATGGGATGCCTCGAACCACCAACCTTCTGTATGCAACGCCTTACCTCCATGCTATCTCTCCGGCCCCTGGCAACATATTCTAAGTAGAAATATTAAATATCATTAATCTCTCTAAATCTGCATGTATCCTTTGAATTAAGGTGTGTTTCCAATAATCAGCATAAGGATAAATGTTTCTTTCCTGATCCATCCAGCCACTCTATGCTTTTTAAAGGGGAGTTTAGACCATTGACATTGAGAGAGATAACTCCTTAACTATATGAACATTTTTATTATCTAAATAATGTCCAGGGACTGGAGAGATCATACCACAATAAGGCATTTGTCTTGCATTCAGGCAACCTGGGTTTGCTCCCCGGCACCACATATATGACAAGCACCACCAGAAGTGATCCCTGCAGAAAGACGCCTTGAGCACCACAGGATATGGCCCCAAAATAAACACAAAATAATAAAGTATAACTGACACTATTATACTTTGTTGCCACATCCTTTGTGGGAGTAAATACTATATAGTTCAGCTAGTTATAAGTGGAAAATATTTTTACAGATTAACGTCATGTACCTCTAAATTATGCTGGTTCTGCTCAGTTGAGGACTTTCTCACTAGCTATATGGTCTTGAGCAACTTAACTAACCTCATCTCTAAACGAGTTGCATCATGCTATTGTGGAGACTAAGTAAGGACAAATAAATTATAGAAATTGAAAAGCTGATCATAAATTCATATAAAATATAAAAAATGATGTGAACTTTTTTTTTTTTTTTGGTTTTTCGGTCACACCTGGCAGCGCTCAGGGTTTACTCCTGGCTCTATGCTCAGAAATTGTTCCTGGCAGGCTTGGGAGAAACCATATGGCATTCTGGGATTCAAACCACCGTCCTTCTGCATGCAAGGCAAACACCCTACCTCCATGCTATCTCTCTAGCCCCCGATGTGAATTTTTTTGAAGAACAAAGATCATGATTCTACACTTCCCAGTTCCAGAATTTACTAAAAACAAGCCTATAGCAATCAAGATAGTTGTGGCACTGACATGAGAAATGAAACTGGGAATCCAGAAAGAAACTATTTCTTTGTGGTCTTTTTTTTTTTTTTTTTTTGGTTTTTGGGCCACACCCGGCAGTGCTCAGGGGTTACTCCTGGCTGTCTGCTCAGAAATAGCTCCTGGCAGGCTCAGGGGACCATATGGGGCACAGGAATTTGAACCAACCACCTTTGGTCCTGGATCGGCTGCTTGCAAGGCAAACGCTGCTGTGCTATCTTTCCGGGCCCTCTTTGTGGTCTCTTGATCAGGAATGTCAATGGGACAGAATGGTCTTTTCAACAAAAGAAGCAGGTACAAATGGAAATTGATATGCAAAAGAAGGAACTTAGATAACGGTATCATAGCATGTACAAAAGTCAACTCAAAATAATCTTTGTTTTTAAAGTATCTTAGTTTAAAATTAACAAAAAATAATAGGATCAGGGAGACAGTACAAAGGACTAGAAAGCATGCTTGCATGTAGAAAGCCTGGACTCAATCCCTGACACTTAAAGATTGATCTCCCCCATTGAGCACTAAGTCACAACTAGCTCCCTGATCCTGGTGTAACCCTCAAACTAGCAAAAATAAGACACCTAAATGTAAGAGTGACACCAGAAAAAGGAAGCATAAGTTAAGATTTTTGGATCTGTCTGGGGATGAAGTTCAGCAGTAGAGCACTTGCTTAGCATGTGTGAGTCCTTGGACATGATCTAAGGCTTTGTACAACAAATAACTAAATACTTTGAATCTTAAGTTAAGTGATGATTAATAGTTTCCTAAGTGAGAAACCAAAACACAACCAAATTCAAAAAAAAAATGTCAAAATTAAAAACATCTTCAAAGATACCATATAGTAAAAGGGCAACCTATAGGATGAAAAAATATGTTTAAAAAAGTTATATATCTGGTAAATAATTTGAATGTCGACTCTACAACCCAATAATATACAGAAAAGCAATTAGTTAATTAAAAATGAATTGATAATATGAATACATAGTTTCCCCTCTGTACAAGTGGCCACGTAAACATGAAAAGATGTTCAAATATTGTTAGTCACTAGAGAAATACTAATCAAAATCACAGTATGGCATCTTACATACTAGATGATAAAATAAGAGAAAGGCATCAACGAGGGTTTCTAAAGTAGAAAAACTGGAATCTCTTACATTGCCAGTGAAATGCAAAATGGTACAACCACTTTGGAAAACAATTTGGCAGTTCCTTCTGTGGCTAAACACAGAGCTAGCTACCATATGAGAGTAATTCCGCTCCTAGGCATATGCCCAAGAAAAATAAAAACAAATGTCCACACAAAATGATGTACACAGATGTTCACAACAGCATTATTATAATAGCCAAAAATAGGAACAATTGGAATATCCATCAGTCAATGAACAAAATGTGGTATTCCTCTCCAGTGTAATATTATTCATTCACAAAAAGAGGAAGGGGTGCTGATACGACATGTTACACATGACCTTCAATATATTATGACAAGTGCCAGTCTGACTTAAAGTTCCATGTATTGCTTGACGCCACCTACAGGAAATGTTTGGAATAGCAACACAAGGCAAAGGGGATTAGTTAATAGGGTTTCTTTAGAAAGGGCTTCATTTTTGGAATAACAAAAATATGAAATTTAACAGCGTGTATTGCATAATTCTGTGACTATCAAAAACACTGAACTTTATACTTTAAAAAGATTAATTCTGGGGCCGGAGCAGTGGTACATGCGGTAGGGCGTTTGCCTTGCATGCACTGACCTAGGACAAACTGAGGTTCAATTCCCCAGTGTCCCATATGGTCCCCCAAGCCAGGAGCAATTTCTGAGCTCATAGCTAGGAGTAATCCCTGAATGTCACCAGATGTGGCCCAAAATCCCAAAAATAAAATAAAATAAAAGGGTCAATTATATCTCTATTACTTGAAAAATACACAAGGGCCAGAGAAATGACTAGCATAGTGGTTAGAAAGTCTTTTGTGTAAACATATGGTCACAAATTCTGACCCTGAACCCTGAAGTCCAACATGTGTGAAATATGATCCTGGAGTTCTGCTTCTGTGATCTCTGGGGCCATGGATGCATCTGATACCTTACCTGATACATCAGGTAAGGCACTTGCCTTGCACCTAGTCAACCTTGGTTCAGACCCTGGCATCACACCTGAGCACCAAGCCAGGAGTAAACCTCAAGCAAAGCAGGGCATAGTCCAACTCCTGTTTTCCCTCAAATTTAAAACCAAACAAGTTATATTTCTGGCCACAGCACAGCCAAATGCGTGTGAGCACTCTGAAAGTGTGAACTCGGGCAGGTGTGTGTGAGCACTGTCGTGAATAAGTGTGAAAACTATACTTAGAAGCTATGTTCCTTAACTGATAGTGACCCTTAGAGAGCATATGTGCAAGAACCACAAAAAAGAAGCACCACATTTTGTCAGCACTGCAGGTAATCAGGGGAGCATCTCAACCTACTGTGGTCAGCACTGCAGGTAATCAGGGGAGCATCTCAACCTACTGTGGAAGCCCCAGCAAGCACCCCAGCAAGGTGTGTGTTTACCCCCAAGTCATCACAACAATAGAGGGAAGTGAGGAGACGGTGATACAAAATAAAATTTTAAAACTTGGGGCCGGCGAGGTGGCGCTAGAGTAAGGTGTCTGCCTTGCAAGCACTAGCCAAGGAAGGACCACGGTTCGATCCCCCGGCGTCCCATATGGTCCCCCCAAATCAGGGGCGATTTCTGAGCACATAGCCAGGAGTAACCCCTGAGTGTCAAACGGGTGTGGCCCAAAAAACAAAACAAAACAAAAAAACAAATAAACAAATAAAAAACTCAATTAAATTTAGAAAATATATAAAACAACAACTTCATGCCCTAGGCTGGGCCTACCCTACAGGCTTAGATTGTACTATGATAGATACAACAAAAAAGATATTCAGGACTGGAGTGATAGTTCAGCAGGCAGGGCACTTGCCTTACACATGGCCAATCTAGGTTCGATCCCCAACACTCCATCTGGCTTTCCTAAAGAAATCTTTATTTTTCTGAATTTTATTGATTGATTGTTTTTTGGGGCCACACCCAGTGATGCTCAGGGGTTACTCCTGGCTCTTCCTGCCAGCCAACACTGCCAGGTCTGTAGAGCACCTATTTTTGTGTGGCCTGATAGGAGTCTATGGTGCATCACCAGTGGTTCATCCAAAACTGGATTCTACATGTCATTTCTCCTGATCTTAGAACATGACAGGAAAATTGAAACATGAATGTGCTAAAACTTAGGGCAATAAGTAGAGAACTCATATGTTTTAATATAAATTAAGTATTTCTAATGCCTCTGAGAACATGCCCCACAAAAGCCACAGCATCAGTAATAGGGCTTTGAATTCCTGGGTAACTTCATTTGTTTAATGCTGTCATTCCCAAAGAAGCACATCAATTTAGATGCCAATGTGTATCTAGTCACCTAATATTAAGAAGCAAATAAAATAACTAAACAACAAAAGTTTATTAAACCTTCTGCCAATCTTTTAATGACATCATTGGAGATATAATCATTTTCACAAATTTGCTTGTGACTATACTTTTTTCTCTTTTTGCTTTAATGAACCCCAAACACTCCTCCCCTTTTCTCCTTTTTTTTTAAATTTTTCTTTCTTTTCCTTTTCTTTCTTTTTTCTCTCTATTCTTTTTAATAACTTTGCTCTCACTTATCTGGAAACAAATGAATTTCTTTTTGTGTTTGATTTGGGTTTTTTTGTTTTTTGTTTTTTTTTTTTGGTTTTTGGTTTTTTGGGCCACACCCAGTGACACTTAGGGGTTACTCCTGGTTCTGCACTCAGAAATCACTCCAGGTGATCGAACCACGGTCCATGCTAGGTCAGTCACATGCAAGGCAAATGCCATACCGCTGTGTTACTGCTCCAGCCCTACAAATATGTTTTTTTGTTTGTTGGTTTGGTTTGGTTTGGTTTTTGGGTCACTCCCGGCAGCATTCAGGGGTTACTCCTGGCTCTATGCTCAGAAGTCACTCCTGGCAGGCTCAGGAGACCATATGGAATGCCGGGATTCAAACCACCGTTCTTCTGCATGTAAGGCAAATGCCTTACCTCCATGCTATCTCTCTGGCCCCACAAATGTATTTCTTAATGACCTCATTGGGGATACAATAATTTTCACATATTTGCTTGTCACTGTACTTTTTTAAATTTTTTTAAATAATTTCCTTAATTAAGCACCATTGTTACAGAAATGTTCACAGTTGGGTTTTAGTCATTGAATGTACAACACCCTTCACCAGTGTAACTTTCCCGCCACCAATTTTCCCCATTTCTCTCCCCCCAAATCCCCTATATATCTTCAGGACAGGCAGTTCTACTTCTTTCTCTCAATATCATTGTCATTTTATTATTATTATTTTCTTTCTTCTCTTCCTTTTCTTTTTTCCTTTTTCTTTCTAGTCTTTATTTAAAATAACTTTGTTCTCATTTATCTAGAAACAATGGATTATGATCAACTATGTGATGCATGTCCTTTAACTTTAAAGTACAAAAAATTGTATCTGCTGCTACAATAGATTATTTTGCCTCCATGAACTGTTCAACCAAGTGCAAGTTCAATAATAAAAGAACAAAAATAAAGAACATGTCTGAAATGCTGGGTCCCTAAATCCAAGATTTGGAAAGCTTATAGGACTAGAAATACTTTTTCTTGTTTGTTGGAGTTTGGGGAAGATACCCAACAATGCTCAGGAATTACTCCTGAGGGAATTATTCCTAAGGGGTCATATGGGATGTGTGGAATGAACCTCGGTCAGCTGCAAGCAAGGCAAATGCCCTACCCACTGTACATTCTCTCTTGCCCCCCAGAAATACTTTTATAACAACTGGGGGACACAATCAGTGATACTCAGGGTTAATTACTTTTGGACTCAATAGTTACTCCTAGAGGCGGCCAACAGACTATATGGGTTGATATTCAATTAAATCCAGGTTGCTCATGTGCAAGGCAAACAACCTACTGGCTGTTCTATCATTCCAGCCCCACTTCTATAACATGTTAAATATTTTTATGAAGTTTTACAGCCTGGGACAGAGCTGATATCCTTAGCACTGCAGCCAGTAAAATACCAGGCACAAAGGGTCAGGAGTAATCACAGCCAAGAGAACCATGCAAGCCAGAGTGCCAGACAACATCAGTATGCAAACAAAATATAAACATTGAATAATGGGGTGGTCCTCCCCACCAAAGGGAGCCATTACATTTTACTATTTTAACCTATTAGACATGCTTGAACATGGACACAAAATTGAAGTGCATAGAGACAACAAAAATGAGTAACAGAGATATGGAGTGGATATTTTAAGTATTTTAAAAATAATGCAAATATACATGTGCATTTCTCTAATCAAACCCTCTAGAAATAAACTGGAGTTCTGACCATGGGCTCCCCAGACCTATTTTATTACATGAACAGGTGAATCCCAAGACACACATTAATTGTCCTCTTAATCCTCGAACTAATTCCCCGTCTTGCATTCATTAGCAGTAATTTAATAGAAGTGAATTGATGGAACGGTGCTGAAGCCACAGCAAGTAGCATGCAAATATTCGCTACAGAGATGCATGCAATCCTCCTTCCAGGATTCCTCTTCACACCATGTGCACGTGCAAACACACACGTACTGACACTGGTGTCTCTGAGTGTGCCACATGGAAGATTCACAAACAAGGATTGGTCATTCTCTCTACATCAGTTTACATTCTTCCAAATTCTAAATTAAAAAAAAAAAAGTTTTCTATGTTTGTATTGTATTCTGTTTTGGTGGCCACACTTGGCAGTACTCAGAGCTTATTACTCCTACTTCTGAGTTAAGGTGTCACTCTTGGTGGTATTCAGGAACTGACCCTATTCCATGCTAGAGATCAAAGCCAGGCCAGCCCCATTCAAGGTAATTCCTGTAGTCTCTCTAGCCCCTAAATCAAATTTTTAACCATTCCCTGCTTACGAGTCTTATTAATTCACATATTTTTTCTATGCCATTCGTATGACATTATTTAACTAGATAATCTAAAACTTTCTGATACGTCTCCCATTCTTTCTTTACCAAACTTCTATTGGATTTCTAACTTGACCTCATTCACCTTTGCTACCTAGAAAATAACTTTTCAGGGGGCTGGAAAGATAGCATTCCTTATGGTTCCTTAAACCCTATCAGGAAGGATCCCTAAGTACAGAATCAGGAGTAAATTATGAGCACAGCTGGGTGTGGTCCCAAAACAAAACAAAACACAACTTTAAAGACATAAATTCTTCCTAAATATTAATATGGCCTTAGGATTAAATACAAACATGCACTATGCTTCTAGTTATTAATTTAATAATTTATATGAAATCTGATTTCTGAGGAAATGTTGTTTTGTTGCCACACCCAGTAGTGCTCAGGGATCGGATCACTCCTGGCAGGGCTTGGAGGACCATATGGAATGCTGGGGATTGAACCCAGGTCAACCGCATGCAAGTCAAACACCCTCTCCACTGAACCATTACTCCAGCACTCTGAGAAAATTTTTAAAAGATTTTCCCCTTCGTTTCTCAAAACTAGGATGAGAGCTTCCAGAAGGACTCCGCCCATTTTTAGCGTATTTGATTTTCCCCCCCAGTTTATTACTTTTCTCTTCTTCAAACAAAACCACATAACTTGAACTATCTAGTCCCGCCTCCCAACTAGAGCGGGAAATAAGGGAGGTACCAAGACCAAACAGGTGTAGGACCTCTAAGTAGTTAGCTAGGCACAGAGGGGACCACTTATTCTGGCAGCCCCGGGGGTGAGGGAGGAGGATATGAGAGGTAGGAAAGGAACGGAGGTGGAGAGAGGACAATTCAGTGATGGGAATTCCCCTGATTTTATGTTAATATGTACCTAAAATATTATTGTCAATAATATGTAGGCCACTATGATTAAAATAAAAATTATATTAAAAAATTTTTTCTCTTGGGTAACAGTAAAACAGAAGACTGGTGACTAAAATGGAAGGATGAATGAGCTTCTAAGTTTGTAAAGGAACTGCTTAGAGGATAGAGGAGAGTAATTTTTCTACACAATAACAAACATAAATATTCTCTACTTTTAACCATTTTCTTATTGTGAGATAATAAGTGAGATTTTATTACTGTGGTTGTGAATGTTGAATGTTTTGGGCCATTGCTTGCTGTGAATAATATTGAGGAGTGTAAAAAAAAAAAAAGAGGCAAAATGCTTATTCAAAAAGGTGTGTGCAATCCCAACCCAAAATACAATGGTTTTTAAAGTTTATATGCAAGAAGGAAGTCTTTACATAATCATGAAAACCACACAAAAATATTTAAGATTCTAAACTGACTTAAGATGCAAGTATCAAATGATATAAAACTTATATTTTAGAATCAATAGGATGCTACCAATTTTTCCTAGTCTGATGTTTTACCTTTTCAATTCAGCATCTCAAGATATTCTAACTAAATGCTCATTTGAACAGAGTACTTTAAATGTGGTTGATTGACAATTTTTAAAGCCATAAAAATATCACATTTATTCTAAAAAAATTTAAGAAAGAAACCAGAGGTAGGGCATTTATTTGTCTTGCACATTGCTGACTCGTGTTCAATCCCCAGCATCCCATATGGTCCCCGAGCCCAACAGGAGTGATTCTTGAGCGAAGAGCCAGGAGTAACCCCTGAGCACCACTGGGTTTGGCCGCCCCCCAAAAAATTTTACAACATTTGCTTTATACAAAAACAAACAAGAATTTCTTATCCCTTCCAAAAATAGGTGCCTATTAAAATATTCAGGATATTTTGCATAGCTTCACTATTATTTTAAATTCCAGTTTCCTCTTTATATCCATTTCAACAAGAATTAATACAGTTATTTAATATTTTCAAAATGTTTTTTGAAGTGGCCATACCCAGCAGTGTTCAAGGCTTACTATGCTAGGCTCTGTCCTCAGGAATCATTCCTTGCAGGGCTCAGGCAATCCTATGGGGGCAGGGTGGGAGGCAGAATCAAGGCAAGTGCCTTCCTTGCTGTCAACCCTTCAAAATGTTTTTATTACCTTCTCTTCTTGTTTCCTGTTTTTAGGAAACCCAGTCTATTGTTTTATTGGTTTTATATGGCTATATAGACCTCAATGTGCAATGCAAGCTACGGTGGCAAACCATGAAAATAAACTTTTTATTAATAGCTAAAAAAAAATCAGCAAAGGAAGAAGTAAAAAATAAAGCTGGATTAACACAGTTTGACCAGAAATACAATACGTTGGGGATAGCATAAAAGGAAGTAACTAGACATATGTGAAAGTGCAGTTATTCTGGCCTAGGTTTGAGGAGCTATTATTTAAAAAAGTCATTTTCCTACTTTTTAGTGGCATTCAAATCCCTATCTTTAGAGATGTTTGCTCTCAAACAATGTTCAATTGTTAAGGTTAACCCAAAAGTAATCTAGAATTTTCATCTACTAGTACAGACTTAATGGGCTTCATTTTTAATATAAAAATGAAAAAATGGATACCCCAGGGAAATTCTTTCAGGTATACTTATCCTATAAAAGATCTTTTCATTCACTCATTCAGCAAATGTCTCTCAAGATTGCCTGCTGGTGGTTAATAAACTGACAAAGGGGGGGATTCAAAGTGTCAAATCTTATGAGGGAGAGAGGAAAAGAAACCTTCACCATCAGAAAGTCACATCAGGAATTTAAAAAATTCATTTCTAAATGTTAATGGCAAGAATCTAGTACTTGAATATTGACATTCAAACGGAAGATCCTGCTCTCAGAATTCGAACAAAACATTCCACTTGGAATCTTGTCCGTTTTTATGTCCCTTTATCCCAGCATGAAAGAAATCATCCATAAGCTTTCCTGATCGAGTTTACTGGCTGTCAGTACTAGAAATGAAATCTGTGTTCAAAACCCGAGTCTGAAGCAAAGAACACACTCATCTTCTGTTCTAAATCTCATGATGTAGTCTGGTGGCTGCAGCTGCAAGAAAAGATAGCACCCCTGATGGCTGTCCTCACATGAGGGTCAAGTAACATGCAAGGTAAATGGATAAGTGCCTCATTTTATGTGGGGGGCCACTCCCAGCACAGTCGGGGGAACCACACAGTGCTGGGATTTTAGGCTTGAGGCTTATTCTCTTGTGTGGCACATGCACTCGAGCCCTTGAGCCAGCTTCTGGGCCCCTCAATTTTCAGGTCTATATGCATTCATTCATAAATAATATTGAGTAGTTTTATGTGCATGTTATCCACATATTACCAGATTCGAAACCCTTATTCTCCATTCTCCATGTGATGGTGGCTGTCAGATTTGTTTATTTTGTTTGTACAATAGTCTTGGATTTCAGCAGTAGTCCGTGGAAAGGAAGCTTCTGTCTCTTCTCACCTCACCTTGGTCCATGTGTAATTTGGTTTCATCCCAAAACCCTGTTTCAAAATTATTTCTGAAATATATTGAGAAAGTAATGATGCTATTATATATAACTGTAAATGTTTATATAATTCTTGAAAGAGAATACCTATCGGGTCAGAAAGATAGTGCTGAGGTTATGTTGCTTGCCTTGCATGTTGCCAACCCAGGTTGAGTTCCCCTCCCCTGAGCACCTTCAGGTGTGATCCCCAGAATGGAGAGAGACTAATCAGCTTTGGTGCCTCTGAAGACTGGGGTGCTCTTACTGAATGAAGTTTGGGGTTCAGCATGCAATTCTTGACCCCACAAACAGGCTTTCTGATGGAAGAAATCAATGATGTTAAATAGCACACAGTTTCGTGCTCTTAAAGTCCCCTTTCCATACTGAAACACAAAGTTCTATACAGTAAACTAATATTTTACTTTCATAGAAACAGTACTATTTGCCCTCATTATTAACAGAATTCATCTGAGATGATAACTTTTCAAATGAAAGGATCAAAATAATCCCATGAAAACCAAAACCACATTTTATGTTCTCATATCTTTATTAGAACATTTATTTTAGAACCCTGGCTTGATTATAAGTCATATTTTTATACCACAAATTGTCCTACAAATAACACATTGTAAACATGGCAGACTTACCTCACAGATGGCCTCAGCTTCTAATACCACTACACTGATTTATACAAATAGCAAAGGTCACACAGAGGAACATCGATTGACCTCTTGATAGAGCTTGAGATTTAAAAACTATATAAAAAGGATAGATCCCATCCAATTCGTTTTTGAGATAGGGAACAAATACTTCTCTGTCTTATAATTGCCTTACCCCATTTGATAGAATATATCAAATGGGTTGTTATTATCAATAACAACATTCAATTTCTGGGGAAAACCAGTATTTTATATTGACTCCACAATGAAGTTTCAACATCTAGCAAAACGAGGAGCCATTCTAAAATCATATTTTCGAAAATTTCCTGAACTCACAATTGTGCTTATGGATGTAACTATGCCAATCACAATAATGCTTACTACATAATAGGTCAAGATATATCCCAAAAAAAATTATGGCTTTGGCGGCATTAAAATCAGGACACTAGGCAGTACTAAAGATTCATTTTCTGTCTGTCTGGTTCATTGGTATTTAAAGAAAACAACTTTGATTATTCCAATTCTGGAATTATTTGATTTGATTATTTGATTATTCCAATTCACAACCCATTTTAGCGACTCGTGGCTTCAGACCTAAGAATGTGAAGTCTGACAGTGTAGCAGATAAGGTAGAGTTATCATTAGCAAGCCTTAGGGATATAGAAATTCAGCCAGAGTCATTTGATATTTATTAGAAATCAAGATTCATTAAATCATTTCTCATTCAGAAAAATACCTTTAAAACGTGTATAATTTTAAAATGTTCTTCTTTTAGAGAACATATAAAATTAAATATTTGTGTGAAAATAAACCAGTTCCAAGTACATGTTTCTCTTCATTTTTTTGCGCCCCTCAAAAGAGTTCTTCTCACCCAACGAAAAGGTGCGTCTCTAAAGCAAAACAAATTCCTCCGTGCTAAATCGTTTCAACCTTTTCTTTTCTTCCTCTGAAAAAAGGTCTTCTTCACTGGTGGTAGTCGATGTAAAATCATAGTCTCTGGAATGGCCGTTCACAAATGTAAACAAGGGATATTTCTCCTTAGAAGAAATTTTCAGCATCTGGAACAGAAAGCAGAGAAGACCCCTTACTGAATGCAAATGTCCAGCAGGACCATATGGTGAAATAAAATGCCTTTTCTCTCATTAGCTTCTTTGTGAATACTTGTCCAGTGCAATTACCCTATAGGTCTGGCAAAAATGACAAAAAGTTATCAATTAAATAACTGCTTCTCTATTAGAACAAACTCAATAAAATTGAGAATATGATCATTCCCAGGCCAGAGATTCAGTGCAGCAGGTAAGGCACTTGCCTTGTATGCAGCTGACCTAGTTTGATCTCCTGTACCCCAAATGGCCACCCTGACCTTTGCCAGGAGTGACTTCTGAGCTCAGTCAGGAAAATGCCTTGATCATGGCAAGGTGTGGCCCCAAAATAGAACAAAACAAAACATAAAAAGGAATATTAGCATTCCTCACTAATACCACCCTCCAAAGTAAGTTTTCTAGTCAGATTAGTTTCAAATCTTACTGAACAGTCAAATTGATTCCCTTTTGGTAGTAAAATACAATGAAACAAAATGGTTTGTCAACTACAGTAAGGCACTGTGAAGATTTCTGTACCATAACACAGAAAAAAGCAGCACAACATGAGTCAGAAAGGCCAGTCTAATCTCAGGTTCATATTGTACCTTGATATAATCTAAAGTCACTCTACCTGTGTATCACTGCAAAAGAGGTAAGAGAGATACAAATTTTATTGTAGATGATTGTTAAGATGATGAAAAGCAATAATAAAGTCATGTTTTTCAAGTTTTTTTTTCAGATTCTTGTATCTGGACAACTATTTCCTCAATAATACAAGCAATAAAGAAAAAGAAATGTGTACTTTTTTGTTGTTTGGGACCATATCCAGCAGTGCTCAAGGGCTAATCCTGGCTAAGAGCTCATAGATTGCTCTTTGTGGTACTCAATGGACCAAATGGCACCAGGAATCAAATTCAGAACACCAGCATGCATGCAGAACATGTGCTCCAGTCTTGTGAGCTGTCTCCCTGTGCCCCAAATAACATTCTTACAGACAGTAATAATCCACACCCCACATACCTTTCCAAAGCCTCATCACATGACTTAAAAGTGAGCAAAACAATATTTTAAATAGAATCAAGAGACCCAAACTATAACAAGCTCTACACAAAATGGACCTGTTACATTAGCTTAGTCGAGGGAGCTAAGGGTTGAGGTATGGGACACACGCTGAGAACAATGGCAGAGGGAGGTCAACATAGGGGGTGGAATTGCCTTAATTTGCTGCCACTATGTGCCTGAAATACAACTGTGAAAAGCTTGTAATTCACATTGGTTTCAATTTAAAAGATTTTTTAAACAACAATATTTTAATTCTGTAGAACATCGATAGCCTTTTAACCTTGGCCAATATGAGATTCATAAACAAGGCAGCATGCCATTCTGAATAAGAAGGGAGGACTAGGATGCTGTTAATAGTGGAGCTCTTGCCTGGCTTTTGTGAACCCCTGGATTTGATCGCCAGCTCTGCAAAATAAATAAATATGTAAGATTTGACCCATAAAGCCCACCATGTCAGGTCATCAGTCAGTTCCACTGACTCACTTTATTCTTAAAAGAGAGGCAAAGCTAAGCCACTTTAAAACTCTGTAGTGGCTCTGGAGGGGAATAGGGCAAATCCCCAGCCTGCTGAATCCATAGCAACTGCACACACAAAACAGAATTATAGCTCCACAGATCCTGGACTTCTTGGAGCAGGCAGCCACCTTTGTGGCCACAAGACACCTCCAACATTTTCAGTACTGACATCCCAGAAGGAATGCACCAGTAGATGTGAAATTATCATAGAAGTAACCTAAGCTCAATCAACAGAACCAATAATCAGAATGCTCAGTTAGCAGCAAACAGCTTAGTAAACCTTCAGACAAAGACTTAATAACCTCACGGTGAGAGATAATTTTCACAAATTTTCTTTTAATAAAGACTTTTCTCAGGGAAATATAGTTCAGTGGTAGGGAGTTCGTCCTGCACACATCTGACACAGGACAGACACTGGTTTGATCCTTGGCATCCCATATGGTCCCCTGAGCCGGCCAGAAGTTATTTCTGAGTGCAGAACCAGGAGTAACTCCTGAGTGCTGCTGGGTATGGCCCAAAGAAACAAAGTAAGACTTCTCAATAATTCCATTACCATTTAGTTATAACAAGCAATCAAGCAATATTAAGCAAATTATTCTTATCTGCCAAGGCAGTAGGTTTAGGGTTGGGTGAAGGGAGATGGGGACAATGATGGAGGAAAGGTCACACTTGTGGTAGGATTGGTGTTAGAACACTGAATGCCAGAAACAACTATTATCAGCAACTGTTTTTGTAAAGCACAGTGTTTAAATAAAGTAACAACATTTTTTTTTGGTGTTGGGGGCACACCTGGTGGCGCTCAGGAGTTACTCCTGGCTCTACACTCAGACATCACACCTGGCAGGCTTGCAGTATCATATGGGATGCCAGGGATCGAACTCGGGTTCATTCCAGGTTGGTCATGTGCGAGGCAAACAGCTTACTGCTGTGCTATCACTCTGGCTCCACAATTTGCTTTTAAATTAAGATGAATGAATTTACTATTTTAGTTGCTCTTGGGGAGTGGGGAGTTGTACCACACCTGGTGGCACTCAGGGGTTACTCCTAGCTCTGTAGTCAGAAATCACTTCTGGCTGGCTCAGGGGACCATAATGGGATGGCAGGGATCAAACCCGGGTCAGCCACAAGCAAGGCAAATGCCTTTCTTGCCTACTGTGCTATGGCTCTGACCCCTTTAGTTTCTTTCTTTTTTTTTTTAATAGGGGAGAGCGCAAATGCAGTCCCCCACTACCACAAATTACACAAGTATCATAAACCATTTTTTGACAGTGCCAGAAGAAAAAAAAAGGGGGTTAAACCCATGTGAGCTAAGTGCTTGCCTATTGGGACTGGAGCAGTGGCACAATTATAGGGCATTTGCCTTGCAAAGCAGCTGGTCTAGGACGAACCTTGGTTCGATCACCTGTGACCCATATGGTCCCCAAGCACATAGCCAAGAGTAACCCCTGAGCGTCACCGGGTGTGGCCCAAAAGCAAAACAAAAAAGAAAAAGAAAAAGTGCTTGCCTATTAACCCACATCCCCCACCCCAAGTATATGATCTAAGTGTCTTTCCCCTCTGGTCCATGTATACAATGGGACACTCCCCTCTTTCTCTTTATATACAGAGAGCTGTGCAAAAAAAATGAAATTCTAGCACTTCTAACAACATGGACTAAGTTATTGTATATTATACTTAAGAAAATCAAACTAAGAAAAACCCTGCAGGTTTCATTCTTCATGGTACAAATTCAAATCATCTGATGACCTAATTAACAGTAAACAAATATTTAGACTGTAAGATCACTGAGCAGTTACCAGAAATGAAGAATAAGAGTGTTTGTGAGGGGGCCAGAAAGATAGCACAGTGGTAGGGTGTTTGCCTTGCATGCAGCTGATCTAGGACAGACAGTGATTCAAATCCTGGCATCCCAAAAGGTCCTCCGTGCCTGTCAGGAGTGATTTCTGAGTGCAAAACCAGGAGTAAGCCCTGAGCACTGCCAGGTGTGACCCAAAAACAAACAAACCAAAAAAAAAGAGTGTATGTAAGCTGGGTAAAAAGGGCCCTTGTTATGATGAACTGGACTTTCTGTAGAGAACTTAATAAAGTATATACAAATAGATTTTTTTCTTTATTTTATTTTATCTTATTTTATTTTTTGGGTTTTGGGTCAGACCTAACTGTGCATAGTGCTTGATTCTAGCTCTGGGCTCAGGAATCACTCCTGAAGGTGCTTATGGGGTGCCAGGAATGAACATAGATTACCTACATGCAAGACAAGTTTCTGATCTACTATACTATCTGTCCAGTCTATAGACATGAGGATTTTTAATGATGCACACTGAAAGTTACGTTACTGTGCAATGTTTCTTAAAAAAAATAAATAAATAAAACAAGAAACTAAAACCAGCTTCTCAAAAAGTTAAAACAAATTCTTATGGTATGGATTTTATTTGTTCTTTTTTTATTTCTTTTTTTTTTTTTTTTGCCCCCAGAATTCATATAGTTGAGTCACTTATTCAGGTTAAGTTAAATATATGCCTCTGCTGTTTACTGAACCCCTCAGCACTCAATCTAAAATTCCTGTAAATCAACTTTTGACCCCTCACTACTATACTAAAAATACTCTCTTAGTTCTCAAATAAAAAGGCCTTTTATTAATTTCCAGTCTCTTGATATTTATATCAAAATCAATACTGCTGAGCATTTCTTTCTTAAAATAGTCATTGCCCTTGATTTCTGTAATATTTTGCCTTTTTGTCTCTTCTATTTTCTAAGCGATTTCTTTCCTGTCTCTTTCATGACTGCACTTTCCCCCTGGATTTTTGAAAAATGCAGCTATGACTCAATTATCTTTCTCTATATAGTCTATATTCTCAAAAACGCTATCTCCTCTCTGTCAACCATTTTCTCTAGTGCCATGATGTCTACGTGAGCTTTTTCGAATACAAAAGGGTTGGGTGACTTGTTCAAGTTCGTAGAGTGAGTAATGGAGAAGAGGCAGGATTTAAGCATTAAGGCAGCTGGTTCAGTTCCAAACCCTACAGCACTAACCCCGATAGTAAGGGGAGTCATGAAGTACCATCAACTCAAACTGACCATCCCAATGTAATATAGTCACTTCATCCAGAAATGAATCTCTGAATCTCTATTTCTAACAGCAGCAACACCATTTACATAGCCTGCCAGGTGCAAGAACCACCACTGAAAATGGGGTGCCCTGGCGAGCACCCAGGTCACTGAAACAATGAAGTGCAGCAAAGGAATATTTGTTTGTTTGCTTTTTGAACCACACCGGCAGTGCTCAGGGGTTATTCCTGGCTCGGTGCTCAGAAATCACTTTTTTTTTTTTTTTTTTTTTTTGGTTTTTAGGCCACACCCGGTGGTGCTCAGGGGTTACTCCTGGCTGTCTGCTCAGAAATAGCTCCTGGCAGGGATGGGGGACCATATGGGACACCGGGATTCGAACCAACCACCTTTGGTCCTGGATCGGCTGGTTGCAAGGCAAATGCCGCTGTGCTATCTCTCCGGGCCCCAGAAATCACTTCTAACAAGCTTGGGGGGGCCATATGAGATGCTGGGAATCCAACTCGGGTCTGTCCGAGGTTGACAGTGTGCAAGGCAAACACCCTACCACTGTGCTATTGCTCTGACCCCAACATCCAATCTTTTACTGCAGCCTGACATTTCTATCACCCCGCTATTCCCTTCCTCCTTCCTTTCAGATCATACAAACTCCCATTCCTCAATCCCAATCTCAGCCCTAGTTCCCCTTCCAAAGACCTCAAGCCTGCACCATGCCTCTCCTATCAGTTAAGTCCTAGAGGTTCTCTGTGCAATGCTAAGGTATCAAGTAGAGAGCAAGGATCTTAGACAATCCCAGTTCAAAAGGTGGCTACCACCCAGGATCCTATGGCTCTGGGCAAGCTGTTCAACCAGCCTCATCTTCCTTCGGAAAACATGTCTGCATGGGTGGCATCTATCTTTCAGGGCTGTTGTGATGATTAAACTAGCTAATATATGAAGAGCACTTAGCACACTGCCTGGTAGCTAACGTGTTGGCTATTATCATTATTACTGCCATTATTATCAGATTATTCTTCTGGCATTTATTAAATATGCTATTGTGCAGTCATTTGTCTTTAATATCCTTGTCGCGTCTTCCCAATGACATGATAAGCCCCTGAAGATTTGAAAAGAAATCAGAGTTCTTATCATTAAAATCCAGAAGTCAAAAAGAAAAAAAAAAAAAAGACCTTGGAAAGAAAAAAATACCTCTCAGATTTCACTTGGAGACTATGGAGCTGGGAGGAGGGGAGAAGTAATCAGGAGCACAAAGCTCCCGCAGTAAAATGTTTTCCAAAAGGCATTATCAAAATAGTGAAGAGTGGGGAAATGGTGCGCCCTTGGAGGAAACGGAAGTGTGTGTCCTAGGAGAGGACACAAACAGCTCTTCTTATTCTCTGAGATGAAGAAATAAAAGTCACAGGCAGCTGGTATATCACCAGAATAAGAAAAGCTTTTTCTCAACATTAAGGCTCTGCACACACACTCCCCCCAAAAGAGACATCCAAGAAAAGTCATGAGTTCACCATAAGCTGAAATCAAGATGCGAGAGCAAGTGCCCAAACCACACACTGATGTCTTCGTAGAGAGACTTCCTAGAGTCATTATGGACACAGATTCCTGAGTTCAACTTGCTAGTTCAAGTGTTCAGTTCAAGTCCTGAGTTCAGGTGCTGAAGCCCAAAGCTCAACACTAATGTTTATTTTGGTTAAAAATAAATAAATAAATAAAATCGAACCCTTGTTAAGTGTCTGATTCCACTTCTATACAATCTTGTGTTTCTTTCTATGAATAGTATGGTTAATATGGTGAAATTCCCATGAGATATAGAACTGGGTGTACTTTGGGGAGTTAGAAATTTTTGTAGCAGGTTTTATTTTATTATAATTTACTTTGGGTTTTTCTTTGGGTTTTACTTTGGGTTTTGAGGGGGACCCACTCAGTGATGCACAGGGCTAATTCCTGGCTCTGTGCTCAGGGATCACTTCTGGTGGTGCTTAGGGGATCATTACATGGTGCCAAGGATCAAACTCTGGTCAGCAAAGCAAGCATATTAACCTCTGTACTATCTCTCGGTCACAATTTTTTTTATTTTATAGTTACAGCTTACATCTTTATAGCTAAAACAAACATTTTATAAGCACAGTTTTTCAGAGGACTATGTTGAGATTAATCCAATCACTAGGTATAATAAGAAGAAACGAATAAAGGAGATAATACAGTTGTTGGAAAGCTCCCAAAACCAATTACATCTTTAGAATAAAAACATTTGAGAAAGAATATAAGGATGTACAACTGGGAATGGCAGAAGTGCCACTGATGTGGCTCAGTGGGCAGGGCACATGCCTAAAATATGTAAGGTTGTGGTGATCCCTGACACCACAAAAAAAAAAAAAAAAACCCACAATGACGAAAGCTAAAAAACAGTGAGAATATATTCTAAGGTACTAAAACAAAATTTCTAGCACTGAATTATATTCAGTATAACCCAGATGTTTATTGGTAAGATATTTCTTAATTTCCTTAAAATCTAAGGAAAGAGTTTCCTATTACTTCCAAAAGCCATAAGATAAGGCTGGGGTTTAGGGCGGAGGCAGGGAAGGGAATCACTCTGGGCTACTTAGTGCATAGAAACTGATTGAAACAGGGTAGGTATGGCCTTCAGCAAGTGACCAAAACTCCCCTTAGCAAATAATGGACAATTTGAAATCTGTGTCAACCTTGAGAGTAGAATGAGAAGAACACAGAGCATCACTTTTATCTTCAGTTAAATATCTATGAGAAAAAAGATAGCAAGCACAACCAAACTGAAGAAAATAACTCAAATTTTCAAGAGTACCTCATGGAAAACACTACAGAACACAGGAAAAAAAAACTGTCCTGAGATCTGACATGACCAGGTCCTATAAAAGTTTCAAAGAAAGATGAGATGTTCTAAATTAAATTATAAGGAAGACATAATGCAACATATTTCTCTGAACTGGATCCTTATACTAGCCATAGCAGTATATGGACAATCCTCAAACCGTGAATGGTTTCAGAGGAGTCTATGGTGCTTGTCTTCAATGCACCTTTCCTGACTTTGGCAGCTCTGGTGAGGGGAAAAAGAGTCTCCATGGTGATGTGGGCATCATCTCAGCAACTTACTTCCAAATAAATAAAACATTATTGGTACTACATTGACAAGTTTTCTATCAGTTTGCAATTACACAGGTGTGTTTTTTTTATTGGAGGCAAAATAAATACGTATTCTTGTTTGAGGGTAAATAAGAGAATTTATCACTGGCAAGGAGCATAGTAAGGAACAAGAAAGGAATTTCTTCCGAGTGAAGCAAAATGATTCCAGAAAGAGGCAGAGCAAATCCACCAGAGCAAGAAGGAAATCCAAAAGGGCAATCTTGAGTGTTCAAAACACTAGACGTGGAGGGCAAAGTCTATGTTGAACAGGTGGTAAAAGAACAAACACATATTTAAGGAAAGAATCATTATTAGTGGTAGAGAGACATCCAGTGCCCAAAGCCCAATTCAATAAGAAGATCCAACTGTCCTAAATTTTTTATAATTCATAATATAGTCTCAAAAGCTAAAATACATATAGAACTTATAACAGAACTAAGCAAACCCACATTCATAACTGGAAAGATTCATCACAAATCTCTTAAAACTTACAAATTGCTTGGGAAAAACAACAAAGAAGGACGAAGAAAAAGAAAGATGAAGAAGAATTTAACAATAGGATTAGCTAGTCAGAGATATGAAAGAAGGAAGAATGTGAGCAGAGGATTATTAACAGGAAGAAGGGAGGTAGGTATCAAATAGAACATTAAAAAGATGCTGAAACCTAAAAAAGATATATTCAATATTTTATATTTCCCAAATTAAACTCTTTCCAATTTTGTTTTCTTTTGGGGCCACACCCAGTGATGCTCTGGGATTACTCCTGATTCTGTGCTTAGGAATCACTCCTGGGAGGCCATTTGGGATGCTAGAAATCAAAACCTGGTTGACGGCATATTAAAGTAAGTGCCCTACTCACTGTACTACCTTTCTGGCCCCCATTTTTCTATTTTTTCTTTTCCTTCCCACAATAATTATTTGCTCCGTAAAACATTTTTACTTTTATTATATCCATTAGTTTTTTTTCTCAAAGATGGGAATTATAACTGCCTTGCTTCAAACACCCAATCAATAAATAAACTAAATGTT
Source organism: Suncus etruscus (assembly GCF_024139225.1). NCBI lineage: Eukaryota > Metazoa > Chordata > Mammalia > Eulipotyphla > Soricidae > Suncus > Suncus etruscus. The sequence continues at coordinate 15,446,416 of NC_064853.1, forward strand.
TGCCATGTTCTAGAGGCCTTGGCATCTGTCAATGAATTAAACAGACAAAATATTCCTGCCTGTGTATATTTTTTAATTCCCTGAAGGAAGATGGATAATGATAAATGTAAGGGATAAATAAATTATCCTGGGTATCACAAGCCAGTAAGTGCTAGGGAAACAGTTAAAAGAGAGAGTAAAGTGCCAATACACGGTTGGGTGCTTGCCTTGCATGCAGTCAACCCTTGTTTAATGCACAGTATTGCATATGGTTCCTCAAGTCCTGCCAGGAGTAAGCCATGTGCACAGCTAAATGTGGCCCCCAAGACAAAATAAAAGACAGGATTAAGTGGCAGTGACAAAAAATTATAATTTTATATGGCTTTTACTCTAAGCAGATATAAGGACAAATTTACCATCAGATGAGATGAGGAAAACTATTAATAAAGTAGGCATGAAAATGAAGACCAGAAATTTCATTTTTTGATATGCACATCAGGCATACAAAGGATACTGAACAGCAGTTGTACATATGCCATCTGTAATTTGGAAAAGAAATAAATTTTGGGGGCCGGTGAGGTGATGCTAGAGGTAAGGTGTCTGCCTTGCAAGCGCTAGCCAAGGAAGGACCGCAGTTCTATCCCCGGGCATCCCATATGGTCCCCCCAAGCCAGGGGCAATTTCTGAGCGATTAGCCACGAGTAACCCCTGAGCATCAAACGGGTGTGGCCCGAAGAAAAAAAAAAAAACGAAAAAAGAGAGGTTTAGAAGCATTTATAAAATCTCTCACTGGTTATGCAGTGTTAATGTTTGTATTTGTTGACCAAATGAACTACCTGTGAACTGTTCACCTTCTCTTCTGATGTAGAACAGACTTGATGGTCTCTCCTTGTCCCTGGCTCAGAGTTCAAGCAGTTTCTTGCTATTATTGATTCTACTCTCATAAACTCTCTCAAAACCAATCCTCTTCTATCTTACAGCAATATCCTAGATCAGATCTTAGAAGAAAACAACACAATTCAATGAAGAAAGGCAAATTTTTTTTTTTAGTTTTTGGGCCACACCCAGTGATGCTCAGGGGCTACTCCTGGCTATTCGCTCAGAAATTGCTCTTGGCTAGGGGGACCATCTGGGGTGCCGAGGATTGAACCAGGTCCGTCCTGGATCAGACACGTGCAAGACAAACACCCTACCACTGTGCTATCGCTCTGCCCTGAAAGATTAGACTCCTAGTAAAGGATGCTGAAAGGAATAGTTATCTGTGTTAAGATAAAATAAATAAACAAGGGGCCGGAGCAGTGGCACAAGTGGAAGGGTGTCTACCTTCCGGCGCTAACCTAGGACAGACTGCAGTTTGATCCCCGGCATCCCATATGGTCCCCCAAGCCAGGAGCGATTTCTGAGAGAACGGCCAAGAGTAACCCCTGAGTGTCACCAGGTGTGACCCAAAAAAACAAACAAATAAGTAAACAAACAAACAAAATCCTTCTTTGACATAGAGACAAGTTTTAAATGTCAAATAAACTTGTAAAAGAAATGGAGGAGAATGGAGGCTATATGTTTAGGACCACTATGTTCTGAAGATTTCTTAAATACAAATTCAAAATCCAGAAAAATATCAATATATATGACTGAAATTAAAGGGGGAAAAGAGAAACAAAGATGAATATATTTAAAGCCCATAGGAAAAAACAATAGTAGATAATTAGAACTTTAAATGTGAGTCCCTTCCCTTTCCTTCCACCTTTCCCTTTCCTTTCCCACCTCCCTTTCCAGCCCTGCCACCCATCCCATTCCCTGGACCCTTTGGCGGGGTCTCCCTAGCCCCTATCCTTCCCCACCCTGTCCCCATCCCTTAAAAAAAAAAAAGAACTTTAAATGTAATGTGACTTCAGATCAAATAGCCCTAAAGAAAAATAAAGAAAGGAAATGACCAAGAAATTAACAAAAAGGGAAGTAAATAGAAAAATAAACCTTGGTGAAATCTACTGGCAATCAGGGAAACACGAATTAAAATTACTGGTACTGATAAAATTAGTAAAATTGGTTAAAAATATAAAAATCTGGGCCGGACAGATAGCATGGTGGTATGGTGTTTGCCTTGCATGCAGAAGGACGGTGGTTTGAATCCCGGCATCCCATAGGTCCCCCAAGCCTGCCAGGAGCAATTTCTGAGCATAGACCCAGGAGTGACTCCTGAGCACTGCCCAGTGTGACCCAAAAACAAACAAACAAAAAAAATATCTAGCAATATCAAGTGCAAACATGGATATGAAGCATTGTAAATCCTCATACTGCATTTAGAGTGATCACTTCAAAGAATATTTACAAGAAATTTGCAAAGAAACCTAAAAGTATGCATCCTCTGATTCTACACTTAAAATATATATTATATTTGAGTGGCTGCGCCACCGTGTTGTGCTGTGGCCGGAGACGGTCTGCACTGCGGAGCCCCAGTGAGGTCCTGCCTGCCCGAGGGCCGTGGCCGTGCGGACAGCCGGGGGAGCCAGCGCCATCATGTCGGATCAGGAGGCAAAACCTTCAACTGAGGACTTGGGAGATAAGAAGGAAGGAGAGGGGCCGGGCGGTGGCGCTAAAGGTAAGGTGCCTGCCTTGCCTGCGCTAGCCTTGGATGGACCGCGGTTCGATCCCCCGGTGTCCCGTATGGTCCCCCAAGCCAGGAGCAACTTCTGAGCACATAGCCAGGAGTAACCCCTGAGCGTTACCGGGTGTGGCCCAAAAACAAACAAAAAAAAAAAAAAAAAAAAGGAAGGAGAATACATAAAACTCAAAGTTATTGGACAGGATAGCAGTGAGATTCATTTTAAAGTGAAAATGACCACACATCTCAAGAAACTTAAAGAATCTTACTGTCAAAGACAGGGAGTTCCGGGGCCGGGTAGGTGGCGCTGGAGGTAAGGTGTCTGCCTTGCAAGCGCTAGCCAAGGAAGGACCAAGGTTCGATCCCCGGAGTCCCATATGGTCCCCCCCAAGCCAGGGGCAATTTCTGAGCACATAGCCAGGAGTAACCCTTGAGCGTCAAACGGGTGTGGCCCAAAAACAAAACAAAACAAAACAAAAAAAAAGACAGGGAGTTCCAATGAATTCACTCAGGTTTCTCTTTGAAGGTCAGAGAATTGCTGATAACCACACTCCAAAAGAACTGGGAATGGAGGAAGAAGATGTGATTGAAGTTTATCAGGAACAAACAGGGGGTCACTCAAGGATTTAGTTATTCTTTTTATTTTTTTCTTTATCCTCAATCCTTTTTTATTTTTAAAAATAGTTCTTTTGTAATGTAGTGTTCAAAAAAGAATTGAGAACAGGCACCCAGTCTCTTTAAAACATCTGGTAATTTGAATTCTAGTGCCCATTATTCATTATCATTTGTTTTCATTGTGCTGATATTTGGTGATCAGACCTCAGCCCCTTGACATTGCTCTCCTTTTAGAAATGACGTGTGCACAGAGTGGCCATCTTTTGCAGGGACTGTGCATTTTCAGACTTGTGATCAATAGGACTGACCAATGCGAGTGTCCGTAATGACTTTTCAATTGGCCCTGATGTTCTAGCATGTGATCGCTTCACTCCTGGACTATGACTTTCACTGGGAGATGGAAGTTTTTCAGAACTGAACTGTGGAAAATGACCTTTCCTTAACTTGACGCTACTTTTAAAATCTGAGGGTATGGACCAAAAAAAAAAAAAAAATGAAGAGGAACAAGATCAGATTGGAAACAAAATAAATGACAGCTGTGATGAGAGTCATGACTAACTTCAAAGATGGTTTCACTGGAGAAAGCATTTTAAGATTAATGAGAAAAAAGCTTGTCAGAAGATCCCAGAAAAGTTCTTTCATTAGCAGTTAAAGCCATTCATACAGAAGTATATACAACTGAACACTGCTCTTTTTTTATTTTGTTTGTACTTTCTGGCCTGGGAGATGGGATTTAAATGGACATTGTCTGTACCAGCTTCATTAAAATAAACAAATATTTGTAAAAACCGTAAATATATATATGTATATATATTATATTTAATGTAATCCCAAACTATTATGCATGCACATGTAGAGAGATATGCACAAAAATTTCTTTATTTGTGGGGCCGGAGCAGTGGCACAGTGAAAGGGTATTTGCCTTACATGCAGCTGACCCAGGACAGACTATGATTTGATCTCTTGGCATCCCATATGGTCCCTCAAGCCAGGAGTGATTTCTGTGCACGTAGCCAAGAGTAACCCTGAGCATTACTAGGTGTGGCCCAAAATCCAAATTAAAAAAAAATTATTTATAATCTAAAAATGAAACAACTGAAAGGACCATCAAAACTTTAAAAGTTAGTATATTGTAGAAACATTTAAGTGAATGTCAACATGTCTATAATTTCTAAGTCATAAAAAAGGATATATATTTTATAAAACTATATTAATAATATTAATAGAATTCAGAAAAGTTATTAATGGATACAGAAAGTCTGGGCATTATAAACTGATTTATGATTTATTATTTCCCTCTCGGGATGCCCAGTAGTTACCCTAGACTGGGAAGGAAGAAAGAATAAGGGAACACATTTAAATTATATATGCAATTCATTTTTCTTTTATTTTTCATTGTTTTAGGCCACAGCTAAAGGTGCTCAAGAATTACTTCCAGCAGTGTGCGGGGGACCATGTGATTATCCATGTTATGTGACCATGTGGTTATGTTATCCGTGTGGTGGCCAAACCAATCTCCTGTATGCAAAACATGCACTCAAGCCCTTTGAATTACCTCCCTATATCTTTTCTTGAGCTCTATGGTAGCAATAGGCCTTTATAATATTTATACTTAAAGATGATATGTATTATATTACTTTCTGTATGATAAAATTTAACTATGAACTTCTTCATTCTGGCATTCAAGACTCTCCACAATATTATTATAACTTCCTTGACCAGCCTCATTCATTACTGACTCATAGAGCAGAGTTCCCTAAAACTTAGACATTTATATACCTCCTTCATTATTTGACTATGAGCATGATTTCCATTATGATTGATGAATATCTTTCTTTTCAATATTTTTAACTGCCATAGCCTTGCATGAATCAATAACAAACAAGAAAATATTTAATATGCTGCCTTTATTATGCTAATGTGACTATAAGTAAAGATATAACTGTTAAAATATTTGTCCTCCAATGATAGATGAAAGTTATCACTTGGAAAAGAAGTGGGTGCTGAAAGGAGGGAAAGAGATATGCATGATACCACATTAGTAACAAACCAGTGTCTAAAAGGATAAAAAAAGAGAGGAAGGGAGGGAGAGAGAGACAGACAGACAGACAGACAGACAGAGACAGAGACAGAGAGAGACAGAGAGAGAGAGAAATGTCTACCATAGAGATAGGCAGGGGTGAGGGCAAAGAGTGGACAGGGGACATTGTTGGTGGGAAAGGTGCACTGGTGAAGAGTGTTGGACATTGTATGACTGAAACTCAAACATGAATACTATATATCCCATGATGATTCAATTAAAGAATTTATTTTTCCCTCCTCCCCAAGAATTTATTTTAAAAAATGTGTTCACATACTACCTAAAAAAAAAAAATCTAAGCATCACACTTTTTCTTATACTTGCATTACTCAGAGTTGGTGCATAGTATTTTTAAGGAGGAGGGGTTGAGTCACATTCCAGCAGTGCTCAGGGGTTACTCTGGGATTTGCACTCAAAAATTACTCCTGACGACACTAGGGGGACCATTTGGGGAGCTGGGGATCAAACCCAGGTTGGCTGCATACAGAACAAGTGCCCTACCCACTGTACTATCTCTCTGGCCCCAGGTGGTGCATAGTATTATGTTACCTTCGAGACCTGCTGACGATGCAGACTCCCAAGGCCCAGAAAAACAGGGCAGAGGCCTTGAGCAGCTGCTGGCAAGCATGTGAGGATGAGTGGAAAGCTGCAGATTCCACATATGCCTCTTGGCCAAGGGTGTGTTGGGTGCCACCAAAGGAGGCACAACTTCTAGCAGGCACAACCTGAAAACGCAACTGCTAACAAATACCAGGTTGAGCATCACTGCATAAACCCCTCAGCACTCCCAGCCAGCCAGAGCCACCACCTTCACGTATGTGAATCAACTAACTCAGAGTGGTCCTCTCAGTGGGCACTGATGAGGGCACCAGCCACAGAGGCCTGAGAGCTTTGGAGAACATAGCAGCTGAGTTGGCCTGAACACAACCAGCCCAGCAATGTCAGGAGCACAACAGCTGGGGGGTGTGAAGATAGGCAGTTGTCACAGCAACAGCAAAACAACACAGGGAGGGAGAAAGGGAAAGGGAGGGAATAAAAATGATTTTTAATGGAGACTCTCAGGCTATAGCCATCAGCATTCTGATTCTGTTAGAAATCCTACCTTTTGGGGGGCCAGAGAGATAGCATGGAGGTAAGGCGTTAGCCTTGCATGCAGAAGGATGTGGTTCGAATCCTGGCATCCCATATGGTTCTCCGAGCCTGCCAAGAGCGATTTCTGAGCGTAGAGGCGGGAGGAATCCCTGAGCGCTGCTGGGTGTGACCCAAAAACCAAAAAGGAAAAAGAAAAAAGAAATCCTACCTTTTAAGTAGCTTTGTCACTTCACAAATTGGACTGTTTCCCCTTCTTTAGATGAGTTTTGTAATATTTGTTTGGGGCAGGGGTTTGGGGGGTCACAGCCTGCAGCATTCAGGCATTAGTCCTGACCCTGCCCAGGAATTACTCCTGGCAGGTTGGGAAACTATATGAGATGGCAGGCATCGAACCCAGGTCGGCCGCATGCAAGGCAAATGCCCTTCCCACTGTGCTATTGCTCCAACCCCAGAATTTTCTTTTTCCAATGCCTTTCCTGTGTAATTTCCTTAACTCCAAGTCCCATTCCTTCTCCATAAGCCAACAGAAACTAAGCCTGTACCTTGAGGCCCAATATCACTGTCATGTCAAAAGCTTGGCCCTGCATGTGGCATCTCTTTCACATGACGCCTGGTCTTCCCCAGCCATGTGTTCCTACCACAGCGCAGTATGTCTCGGACTTAACATTTCCCTGGCTTGTTTCATTTTCCTTCTGCACTATAAATGGTACTTGAAGACAAGAAGTCTCAGATGTTGTTCAAAAGCAGGGATCATAGCTTGGTCATTTTATGCTTTCAATGTGACAGTTTCTCAGCTCCTAATGGCTTTTATTGACATTTTTTTTAAATCAAAGAGGCCAGGATGAGTCTTCTAGGCTCGGGTGGCAGGTAGAGGGCATGCCTCATATGTAGGAAGCCCGGGATTGATCACTGGTACTCTGCGAGTACACATGTGTGGGCATGCAAGTACACACACACACACACACACACACACACACACACACACACAGAGGTCTTACAGCATAAAACACTACTATATTTATTCACGCCATATTATAAATTAACCATGAAAATCAAGGTGCCCAGAGATAGCCCAAAGTTCTTAAATACATGTATGTATCCTACCTAGATAATGCTCCAATGAACATCAAGAATGATCCCCAAGCACTGTGCTGGGAGTATTCACCAGGTACTTCCAGGTATAGCCCAAAAATCCAAAACAAGGGGCTGGAGAGATAGCATGGAGGTAAGGCGCTTGCCTTTCATGCAGGAGGTCATCGGTTCGCATCCCGACGCCCCATATGGTCCCTGTGCCTGCCAGGAGCAATTTCTGAGCCTGGAGCCAGGAATAACCCCTGAGCACTGCCGGTGTGACCCAAAAATCACACACACAAAAAAAATCCAAAACAAATGAAATAAAAAACAACATGAGTGACTAGAGTGATAGTGCAATAGGTAGAGTACTTGCCTTACACACAACCAACCCAAGTTTGAACCCCATTGCTCCCTAAGCTTGCTAGGAGTGATCCCTGAGTAGAACCAGGATTGGCCAGTTGTAGTTCCCAAACAAACAAAACAAACAAAAATACATGAAGATTTATACTATCTAGCTCCCTATAAAGAAATAAGCAGTTTTAATTTTTTAACTGAAACATTATCAAATGAAAACCAACCAAAAATGCCAAAACCAGTTTTTTGGTGTTTTTTGGTTGTTTTTTTTTTTTTTTTTGGTTTTTGGGCCACACCCAGCAGTGCTCAGGGGTTACTCCTGGCTATCTGCTCAGAAATAGCTCCTGGCAGGCACGGGGGACCATATGGAAAGCCGGGATTTGAACCAACCACCTTAGATCCTGGTCAGCTGCTTGCAAGGCAAATACCACTGTGCTATCTCTCCAGCCCCCCCCCCAAAAAAAACCAGTTTTAAGAAGAAACACACACACAAAAAAAAGCTTATTAACTTATAACCTTTCAAGCAAAAGTAAATGATCAAGTTATTAATTGATAAAGTGAGTTTCTTATACTGCTACCAAAAGCTATTAACATAAGAACAACATGACTATTAAAGCAAAGTTAATTGACTCTGGAAAAATTATCAGTACTTTCACATGACATTTCAATATGGCTTCTCTTTTGCTTTAATATTGCAATTACTCTGATGTAGCAAGAGCTATAATCTCGGGTCCCAAGAGATAGTACAGACTAGGGCTCTTGCTTTGCACATAGTCAACACCAGTTCTATCCACTATACAACATATAGTTTCCTAAACAATGCCAGGTAGGGTCTCAAAACAAAGCAAATAAAAAATTTCTAAGTATTTTTTCACTATTTAAACATGTTAACTCTTACTATAAAAAAAACTATTTAATCAGAAAATATCAATATGCAACTCATTTATAAATTTTTTTTCAATTTGGAAACTGACAATTTAATTTGGTTCTAACCGGGGCCGGAGAGATAGCATGGAGTTAAGGCGTTTGCCTTTCATGCAGGAGGTCATTGGTTCGAATCCCGGCGCCCCATATGGTCCCCCGTGCCTGCCAGGAGCAATTTCTGAGCCTGGAGCCAGGAATAACCCCTGAGCACTGCCGGGTGTGACCCAAAAACCAAAAAAAAAAAAAAAAAAAAAAATTTGGTTCTAACCCAGAAGAGTGCCTTGCTTTTCTAAGCATATTTATTTAAACTTGATTAAAAGAAAAGAAACTGGGGCCTGAGCGGTGGCGCAGCAGTAGACAATTTGGCTTGCACGTGGCTGATCTAGGACGAACTGAGGATCAATTCCCAGGTGTCCCATATGGTCCCTCAAACCAAGAGCGATTTCTGAAAGCATAGCAAGGAGTACCCCCTGAGTGTCACCAGGTATGGCCCAAAAACCAAAAAAAAAAAAAAAAAAAAGAAAGAAAGAAAAGAAACTAACAGAAATGAGACTTTTTAATAAAAAGTGTTCATCCATAACTGTTATAATTTTCCATGGAGAGTAAATACATATACATTAGTCTGTAAAGACAAAAATGTCAAACTAGTTCATACAAACATTTAGACTAACTTCAAGTAATGCTTGAAATGCTAAGTTGGCCTTCCAAGTTGTAAACGGAGATGAAAAGACAAAGGCGAGAAGTGAAAACCAGGCAAAGCTTCTGACTTACCTCATTCTCTCCTCTTCTTCATTTCTCTGGCATACCCCTGTGAAACTTCCTACTTCACATAGCAGGTCAAATAAACTAAACCCAACCTATATGAAACGCTATATTTAACTTTTTATTATAGTTATACATTGCAAAAATAAAATTTCAACCCACGCTGTCCATTTTCCTGAATAAAATTAACGAGAAGTAAAACAAGGTACTATGCTTATGTCTCTGAGCTCAAAGAATACCCCAAAATAAAATGAGTATTCATTTTACTTACCATAAAATGACCTGTAACTATTGATACCTTTAAGGAGAATCATCCAATTAAGTGTACTTCCTTCCTAAATAAGCAATCCTCTTTATTTTTCTAAAATACTAAATAGAGACGGACTTAAGGTTCTATAAATGTACTCAAGCAGGACACAAGGACCAAAAAAAAAAGGCAGAGGTTTAGAGGTAATGAGAAGGTGTTAAATAAACCTATTTCAAAGATTCTATAAGTAGAATAGATCAGATTAGACAAGCTTATTGGAAGTAACAACACAGCTCATTTGATAAAGCAGTTCTAAGAAATCCAAAAATACCATTTCTCTTTTAAAAAATCAAAGAAGCACTTGCACTAACAAGAAATAATGCACAATTTGGCTTGATCAAATACTTCATTAATTTTTTCTTTCCCCCAGGGTATTGCCCTTTTAAAAATCCTCTTCCAATAAAATAGAACCTAATTGCAGGGCTACCATTAACAACGGGATTTTTATTTCAACAGTGCCACCTAGTGTAGCAACCAGTATTTTCTCCTGGTCACTAGTTTAGAATCTTCAGACACCAGTCCAGGGGCCTGAGCACAGTAGGTAGGGTGTTTGCTTTGCATGTGGCCAGCCAGGGTGCAATCCCCAACATCCGATATGGTCCCCTCAATTGGCCAGGAGTAATTTCTAAAGTAACCCCTGAGCTCTGCTGAGTGTGGCGCCAAACAAAACAATACAAAAAGCCTTCAAAAGCTGGAAGGAATTCAATAATTTTTCAGGTCCTATCATAGTAACACTCCAAGGACAATGTTATAAAAATCTCTTATATCTTATATTTATATGCATATTTTCTTTTGATAGGCTATCATAAGAAAGAGGTTATTACTCTCAAGACCATGGTAGTGGGTTTGTGGCATTTGGACCATAGGTGTGACACACTCAAATCAACCCCAAGACTCCTGCAAAGCTGGACACCCCATTTTTAAAAAAATTGGCTCCTCACCAAATCTACCAACATGAGAACAGAATATCCTCCATGAAAGTACCTTAGTGATTTCTTCCGAAACTCGCCAGAAATCCTGAACATTCCGACAATAAAATCCGACAGTGCAGCTTGGGTCCATTTTCCGGAAGGACATCTTTTTGGGAGAAGGACAGTGGAATGTCTGCAGAATGGGAAAATAGCCCAGGAATTACTGTACTGGGAGTTCCATTTCCTGTATTCGTAAGACAAGAATTTTTCTTTTCTATAATTATTTTATCTAAGCACCATGATTACAAAGTTATTCATGATAGAGTTTCAGTCATACAATGTCCAACAGCCTTCACTAGTACACTTTTCCCACCACCAATGTTCTCAGTTTCTTTCCCATCTACCCCATACCCCACCTGCTTCTGGGGCAGGTATTTTACTTCTCTCTTTCTCTCACCATGTATTTTTTCTCTCTTATTTTCTTTCCTTTTGACACTATTGTCAATGAAGGGATACCAAGCATATCACTTTATTCCCTTCAGCACCCAGTTCTTGTCCAGAATGATCAGTTCCAACTATCATGGTCAGAATGGACCCTTCTCTACCCCAACTGCACTCACTGTTCTTTGTGGCAAGCTCCCTACAATAGACTGAACACCTGGCCCTCATCTCTATTGTCTCTGGATATTATTACCATATTATCTTTTATTTTTCTTATATTCCACAAATGAGTGAGAATATCCTGTTTATCCCTCTCCCTCTGACTCATTTTACTCAGCATAATAATCTCCATGTCCATCCAGGTATAATCAAATTTCATGGCTTCATTTTTAACATCTGCATAATATTCCAATCTACATTCCCACAAGCAGTGAATGTGAGTCCCTCTCTCCCCACATCCATGCCAGCACTGACTGTTCTTGTTCTTTGTGATGTATGCCAATTTCATTTCCTTTTAAACCTGCTACCTAGTTTTCCTCTAAATGATCAACAATACCTGTATTTTAAAAAAAGGAAGGTGCAGCCCAGTCCAATTCCCCAAACTCCAAAGGTGTGACACATGAGGGAGCACTGCCCAATCCCCCATCTCAGATCTGGAGTACTACCACCGTGCCTCTCTGCAGAGAAAGTGCGTGCCACCAGCCTTGCAAAGAGACAGGGAAGATGTTACTGAGGAAGTCTTGAAGCAGCTAGTGGGCAGGTGTAGAATAAATCAGCCATTGCCAAGAAGTGCCATGCAGCCTGTTGAGTGCTTTTCAACATGACCCTTTTTAAGAAGAGAACCACTTTGGGGGGGGGGGGGGTACCAGGACACAGAACAATATAAATAGCAATATAAAGTATTTCCTGACACACAGCCAATCTGAGTTTGATCCCTTACTACCCACTCCCCCATTATAGTTCCTCCTCCAAGCTTAGCCTGAGCAGTGAACCAGGAGTAAGCCCTGAGTACTGCCCGATATAGCCAGCACCTACCACTATCACCACCAAAAGCTTTTAAAACAAACACCCAGAATCACATGCCAGTTCCCCAGGGACAAGAAGCCGACCTGAAAGTTTTGACAATTTTCATAGCCAGCCCTGCCTGCCCCTCCTGAGCTCTAGTCTAAGTCCTAATTCAGCGGGCCATGTCCCTGCCTTCCTGGTCCTTCTATCCCCACCAGACTTCACAGTTCTCAAAGTCATCGCCATAGACCCTTGAGGGCTCCAAGTCAGGCCTCTCTTCTTCCCTTGCTCAGAGAAACAGTAACTATTGGACTCTACATCTTCCAGAACAAAAGGAGGAAAATAAGGTGGGAATAAAGCTGCCTGGTACTATCTTTTTCCTTCACCATCACTTTTGGTACCTTCTTATTTGGGGGGGCCACACCCAGTTGTGCTCAGGCCTTAATTCTGACTCTGTAGGGGGCTGGATCACACCCAGTGGTGCTCAGGGGTTACTTTGGCTCTGTGCTCACAAGTCCCTCCTGGCAGGCTCAGGGATCATACAGGACGCTGGGAATCGAACTTGGGTCTGTCTTGGCTGGGCTGCGTCAAGGTAAATGCCCTACCACTGTGCTATCACTCTGGCCCTATATTTGATACTTTCAAGGCTATCAACTGCTTGGCACATTCCTCCTGTACATAAAAGTTCCATCCTTGGTGCCACCAAAATAAAATAAAACAAAGCAGGAAAACTCCCATACTCAGATATCTTGTCCTGTTGTAGGTATGATCCCAGCAACAAAATGGTGTTAATGAGAATGGCTATATTTTGATACAACTTCTATGTCAAATATATATATATATATTTATATGTTTATACAGGTACTACCAAGTCTTTTATTGTGTATATGATTTTGAAAGGTGTAAGTATAGAGTAGAAATCATAACAATGCAGACTAAAATGTTTGTTTGCATAAATTTAAAGGCATAGAGAGAAGAAGACCCTGGGATTATTTTGAGACAGTCTTTGTAATTTTTATATTTTTAAATTAAAATTTTCAATTAATAAGTAATTTTGGGGTCAAAGAGAATAATCTGTGAGTAAGGTGATTAGCCTTGTACACAACAGACCCGAGTTCTATCCCTGGCACCCCATTGGGTTCCTAAGCACCAACAGAGTGATCCCTCAGTGCAGAGTCAGAAGTAAGCCCTGCACACCACTAGTGTGGCCCCAAAACAAAAACAAAAGAAATAATCTGTTTCTGAACATTGCTGAGTGTAGCATTAAAACCCAAATCCCTTCGTACACAAAACCAAGAAAGAATTTGAGATTGGGGAAATAGTTGGAGAAGGGTTTGGAGCATATGCATGAGCCCTGGATTCCATCCCTGTCACCTCATTATCTCCCAAGACCATGAATGACCTCCTGAATACAGAGGAAGGAAGGAAGGGAGGGAGGGAGGGAGGGAGGGAGGGAGGGAGGGAGGGAGGGAGGGAGGGAGGGAGGGAGGGAGGGAAGGAGGAAGTTATAAAGAAAGAATAGAAGGAAGGGAGGGAGGAAGGAAGGAAGGAAGGAAGGAAGGGAGGGAGGGAGGGAGGGAAGGAGGGAGGGAAGGAGGAAGTTATAAAGAAAGAATAGAAGGGAGGGAGGGAGGAAGAAAGGAGGGAGGGAGGAAGGAAGGAAGGAAGGAAGGAAGGAAGGAAGGAAGGAAGGAAGGAAGGAAGGAAGGAAGGAAGGAAGGAAGGAAGGAAGGAAGGAAGGAAGGAAGGAAGGAAGGAAGGAAGGGAGGGAGGGAGGGAGGGAGGGAGAGAGAGAAAGAGAATGAGGAAGGGAGGGAAAAAGGGAGGGAAGGAGATAGAGAGGGAGAGTGGGAGAGAGGGAAAGAGGGAGGGAGGGAAAGAGAAAAAGAAAGAGGGAAAGAGGGAGAAAGGGAGCAAGGGAAGAAGGGAGAGAGAGAATGGAAAAGGAAATGTAAAGGAAAGGGTAGGGAAGGGGAATTTAAGGAGAGGAAAGGGAAGGGGAAAGAACCTGGCTGGATTTAAACTCATGAACTCAAATGTTCCCAGCATTCAATGCTTAAAACTAAGGAATTTTAACTTGAAACCCTAATATGTAGATTATGAACTTTCATATTTGCCATGTTCATGGCAAATCGATCACATCACTTTTTAATATTCCCCAGCTTCCTAATGATCTGATTTATAATGTGTTCCATTTGCTAAGCAGAGAACAAGCAAAGTATATAGATGACATTTGAAAAGCAACTATTCTAGATAGCAGAGGGGAACGGGGAAACACATATAAAAGTAGTGATTTGGCCAAGTCCTTCTGAAGCAAAGGGTAAGAAATATTTTCTAGTCTTTACTACTTGATAACGAAGAAAAAAAGGTGAAAAGCTTATACAAAACCCAATAAAATATTCTCTCTTATTATACTACCTTATTGATCAAAATTTTCATGGAAAAACCAAAGAGTCTAAAGCAGAGCAGGCTCAGTGCTCTGAAGCTGCCTCACTCCGCTCAGCACGATAATGACAAACAATAAATTGTTATTCATGGTTGTGTTGATATCTACAAAGAACTTTATATTATTTGCAGAAACACAGACATAAACCTTTGATCGCTGAACAATGGAATTGCTACTGGGTGTTACAGTGCTCATATTGGTCCATAGGCATCCATGCTCTTTTAGAGAAGCAATTGATAACAATTAAACTCAATAATTAAATGTTTTGGTTCACCAGAAGATTTTAAAGCCAAATCAACATCAAAAAAAAAAAAACTGAGAATCATTTCTTTCCCTTGCAGAATAAATTCAACTCTCAAATATTGTCCCAAGTGGTATTGACCAGCCTGTTCACTTTGTGATCATTTTTTGACCTCTGCACTTGCAATGATTTCCCTTGTACTTGAAAAAAACCTGCCAATTCTATGACACAAATAGGCCTGACTTCAATAGACATACTTTGTGATAATAAAATAAAACTTGTGGGAGGAAAAAGTTGAGTGAGTAAATTCTTAGTGATAGAATATTTAATGCATTATTATTGTCTCAAAAATAAATAAGAGAGGGACCGAGTGATAGACAGTGGG
The DNA here is from genome assembly GCF_024139225.1 of Suncus etruscus. Taxonomy (NCBI): domain Eukaryota; kingdom Metazoa; phylum Chordata; class Mammalia; order Eulipotyphla; family Soricidae; genus Suncus; species Suncus etruscus. The sequence continues at coordinate 15,461,634 of NC_064853.1, forward strand.
TAGGGTGTTTCCTTGCATGCATCTGACTAAGGTTCCATTCCAGCATCCCATATGGTCCCCCAAGCCTGCCAAGAGTAACTTCTGAACTCAGAACCAGGAGTAACCTCTGAATGTCACCAGGTGTGGCCCCCAAAATAACAATAATAATAATATAATTGAAATAGAATAAAGAATAAGGCACTTATCTTGCAAGTGGCCAACCTGAGTTCAATTTCCAGCATTGTATATGGTTCCCTGAGCACCACCAGGAGAGATTCCTGAGTGCAGGGCAAGGAGAGTAAGCCTGAGCACCAATGATCACTAGGTATGGCCCCAAATCAAAACAAACAAACAAAAAATTCACAGTGGGACTACAGCAATACAGACGGTAGGGTGTTTGCCTTGCATGCAGCTGATCCAAGACTATATAGGCACCCTATACAGTCTTCTGAGCTTGCCAGGAGTGATCCCTGCATGCAGAGCCAGAAGTAAACTCTGAATAGTAACAGATTATGAACCCCCCCACCCCAAAATCTAAACAGCTAATAGTCACCTATTAAGAAAGAGGTGTTCTCGGTTTCTTAGTTGAATAGTAAAATTTATGGTCCTGAACACAAAGCAATACTCTCATAAAAGCTTTCAGACATGTGCATGAGTTTATATTATAATTGTTGCAACTTACAAGAAGCATCCTAAAACAGCTAGAGAATGCCCTTACTCAAAAGCACTCAGACCAGCAACAATTCCCACATGGAAATGAGAACAAGTACATCGCTCGTTGACAAGCTCACATACCCGCTAATCACATCACCCTGATGACTTTAAGAATTTATGTCATCCTGGGGCCCAGAGAGATAGCACAGCAGCGTTTGCCTTGCAAGCAGCCGATCCAGGACCAAAGGTGGTTGGTTTGAATCCTGGTGTCCCATATGGTCCCCAGTGCCTGCCAGGAGCTATTTCTGAGCAGACAGCCAGGAGTAACCCCTGAGCATCGCCGGGTGTGGCCCAAAAATAAAAAAAAATAAAAAATAAAAGAATTTATGTCATCCTGAGACTTCTCAAAGTTCAGTAGGACAGAGGACAACAGTCAACCGCTGTATAAACCTTCTTCTGAAACTTGCAATTGAGGGGGGTTCAGAAATCAGAAAAGACTCATATATATTCTAATAAGGCAAAGAATACTAAAACGAATAAAACTGAGTGCCTGTCAATTATTAGAGCCAGTTATTCTAAAAGTATATCAAAACAGAATGCAACAATCTCATCCAGGGCGTCTTCATTTCTCTCTCTCTCTTTTTTTTTGGGGGGGGGGGAGCTGGGCCACACCCAGTGACACTCAGGGGTTACTCCTGACTATGCGCTCAGAAATTGCTCCTGGCAATTTCCTGTCCATCCTGGGTCAGCCGTGTACAAGGCAAATGTCCTATCACTGTGCTCTGGCCCCATCATCTTTATTTCTTAAACACACTGTATGTCTACTCAGGAAAGTATCTATCTGCTAATTCCAGCAGCTGAGTCTTTACCCTGTTTCTATTTCCTGTTGAATCCACAGTTCAACACAGCCTCATTGCTGAAACCCAACTGAGTTTTTCTCATTTCCTTTCTAACTTCAAATTGTCTAATGGCTAATCTTCTCCCTCAAGGGTGTGAACACTGCCACTCACCACCACCACCACCACCACCACCACCACAATCCTTATTCTCTATCTGAAAATGACTGAACCTGAGGCTAGTCTGTATAATTTGCCCTCCCAATTACCCTCATATCCTCTTACCAATTTACCCTCATAAATCTCTACTGGTACATGGGAGATCTAATCAGATCTACTGGCATTCACTTCATATTGTAAACCATGCAGTGAGTAGAGTCAAAGATAAAGATTTCCTTAAAAGTATAAAAACTTCATAGTCTACACTCATAAAAAAAAATATCCTAGAAATTTAAAACTTAACACTCACATAATCCAAGCACTTGGTACTACAGGGAAGAAAACAGCTCCAATGAGGCCTTAAAAGTGCTTGGGGCAGTATCTTGCACACAGAAAGAACTCAAGAAATGATAGCTTTGGGGCTGGAGAGATAGCATGGAGGTAAAGTGCTTGCCTTGCATGCAGAAGGTTGATGGTTCGAATTCCAGCATCCCTTATAGTCCCCCAAGCCTGCCAGGAGAGATTTCTGAGCATAGAGCCAGGAATAACCCCTGAGCACTGCTGGGTATGACGAAAAAAAAAGGAGAGAGCGAGAGAGAGAGAGAGAGAGAGAGAGAGAGAGAGAGAGAGAGAGAAAGAAGAAAGAAAGAAAGAAAGAAAGAAAGAAAGAAAGAAAGAAAGAAAGAAAGAAAGAAAGACAGAAAGAAAGAAAGAAAGAAAGAAAGAAAGAAAGAAAGAAAGAAAGAAAGAAAGAAAGAAAGAAAGAAAGAAAGAAAGAAAGAAAGAAAGAGAAAGAAAGAAATGCTAGATTTAAAACCAAAGAAAAAACCTGTTTGATGGATTTTCAGTATTTTTAAGGTTGAGCTGTAGAAATACAGAAATTTTATAGCATAATAAATATAGAACCTGTTATTTAAACCTCTTCAATCAAAATATTCTAATTTACAACTTCTTAAAATTTCATAACCCAGTATAACTTAAGACATTATCAGTAATTATTTATGTGAAATTGAATTAAAAAGCTATGACTTTAACTTTCTCATCTGTGACTCAAAGAAGTACTGACCCAAAATCTTACTTTAAAAAATAATTTTACAGAGACAGGCAGGGGCAGGGTGGGGCAAGGAGGGAGACAGGAGGAAAACTGGGGACAATAGTGGTGGGAAATGTGCACTGGTGAAAAGATGAATGATGTATGTTAAGTAAATATAAGAGTGTGCATATAATTTATAACATGAATCCAATGCAAGAATATAGTGTAGTTAAAACATAAGGTAAAAATACAGAGTAGCACCTATGTACCCAAGAGCAGATGAATAGATAAAGAAACTATGGTGGTATAACTATACAATGGTATACTACACAGCTGTTAGGAAAAATAAAGTCATGAAATATGCTTATACATGGATAGATTGGAGAATATTATCTGAGCAAAATGAGTAAGAGAGGGATAGGCAAAATTGATCACACTCATTTGTGGGATATTAAAGAAAGATAATATTAATATATAAGACAATAAAGATGATGGTCAGGAGGACCAGTCCATGGTAGGAAGCTTGACACAAACTTCAGGGATGCATTTAGAGCAGAGAAGTCATCACAATGACAGTAAGAGCTGGAAATGAGGGGCCGGGCGGTGGCGCTAGAGGTAAGGTGCCTGCCTTGCCTGCGCTAGCCTTGGATGGACCGCGGTTCGATCCCCCGGCGTCCCATATGGTCCCCCAAGCCAGGAGCGACTTCTGAGCGCATAGCCAGGAGTAACCCTTGAGCGTCACCGGGTGTGACCCAAAAACCAAAAAAAAAAAAAAAAAAAAAGAGCTGGAAATGATCACTCTGGACAAGACCTAAGTGCTGAAAGGGATAAAGTGATAGATATTACTGCTTCAGTAACAATATTGCAAACCACAGTGTCTAAAAGGAAAAAAAAGGGAGAGACAGAGAGAAAGAGAGAAAAAAAAGTGAAGTGAATGGCATCAAGGCCGGCTGGGGTAGAGAGGAGGAGGGAAACTGGGAACATCACTGGAGGGAAATTGTACTGGAGAAGGGATGGATGTTGGATATTGCATGATTAAAATTCAATATGGTCAACTTCATAACTGTGTATTCATGGTGATTCAATTAACAAATACTTATTTAAAAACAGAGTAACACTGATATAATTGTCAGAAAATCTAACTAAAATAAAGAGGAAATTGTATTGAAAATAAAAAAGAATACAGGGTAGCTAAAATATCTCTACTTGTAGCATTTTAAACAGAAAATATGATAAAAAGTAAACTAGTGAAATTTTATTAGTGTACAAGAATAATTTGTCACATTTATATAATATTATCAAAGAGGAAAAGTTATGCCATACACTGAATAATCAATATCTAGAATTTTTCAAAAGAATCATTTGGATCCTGGCATCCCATACGGTCCTCCATGCCCGCCAGGAGCGATTTCTGAGCAGAGAGCCAGGAGTAACCCCTGAATGTTGCTGGGTGTGACCCCCTCCCTCCCAGAAAAAGAGAATCATTTGGGCACATATACACTAATAGATAATTTGGACCTGGGAATCTGCATCATCGGGTTACAGGGCCGCAGCCACAAATGCATGTATGAATCAAAGTGTTTCTCTTATCATAATTCTATCATGCTATCATTCAACTAGCAAATATTTCTTTTTTTTTTTTTTTTTTTGTGGTTTTTGGGTCACACCCGGCAGTGCTCAGGGGTTATTCCTGGCTCCAGGCTCAGAAATTGCTCCTGGCAGGCACGGGAGGACCATATATGGGACGCCGGGATTCGAACCGATGACCTCCTGCATGAGAGGCAAACGCCTTACCTCCATGCTATCTCTCCGGCCCCTATTTCTTAAAGTTTATAAGCAAGATCCTATAAAGGAAGAAAGTAAGAAAAAACTTGGTTTCTGGTCTCAAAGATAGTTGACATTTAGAGTTTACACAGAATCAAGATACCCAATCTACAATAATTTATATACAAAAGGGACCTGTTTTACTAGCAGTCTAGGGGACAAAGTGGGGAGGCATAGGGTGCATGATGGGAACAGGAGCAAAATGGAGAACAACACGGGTGACGGGAATGGCCCTAATTTACTGTCACTATGTGCCCGAAACACAATTGTGGAAGACCTGTAATGCAAATTGGTTACAATAAAAAGTAAAAAACAAAATTAAAAACAAAGGAGAGGCGAGAGAGAGAGAGAGAGAGAGAGAGAGAGAGAGAGAGAGACAGAGAGAGAGAGACAGAGAGAGACAGAGAGAGACAGAGAGACAGAGAAAGGGAGGGAGGGAGGGAGGGAGGGAGGGAGGGAGGGAGGGAGGGAGGGAGGGAGGGAGGAGAAGGGAGGGAGGGAGGGAGAAGTAGAATGCCTGCACCAGAGGCAGGCAGGAGAGGGTGGGTGGGAGGAACGATGACATCAAGGAGAGTGAGAGGGAAAACTGTTGACATTGGTGGTGGGAAATGTGCTCTAGTGAAGGTGGTTGTACATAGTAGGACTGTAATTCAATCATGAACAACTTTATCTGTGGAAAAAAACTACTATGAGCAACCTTGTAAACATGGTAGTTAAATAAAAATATATATTTAAAACAAAGATTTTACAAAGGCTGCCAGGATGCTTTATAATTCATCCTCCTAAGCCAGATTTGATCAGCCAGCTTATCTTGCTTCATATCCACACCTGAAGAACTACTTAGTAACTATAATTCATAACAAGCTAATTCTAAAACAAAGTACATTTCCAGCCTGTCACATCCTCAAGAATTAGTGCATACACTGCTCAAGTGATAGAATTGGTTTAAAGTTTGTTAAAAAAAAAAAAAAAAGCATCAGTAGGGTCATAAACAGCAAAACAACACAGTAATTAATTCTCATTTGTCTGTGGTCAAAATTCACTGAATATAAATCACAAAAGGATAAAGGAAAAGATATTAATAAATTAAGCTAAAACAAGTAACTGGAAACCCAACCTAGTTTTTTAAGGCACCACAATTTTCAAAGTTGTTCACATCTTAATGAGCAGCTAAGATTTAATTAATAAACTTAAAACCATTTAATTTAGTCACATCATCCTTTAGTCATTGTGTTATTTTAACCCAAATCCATTTTCTTCCCCTTGTTTATTTTTTTTTCAAAACCTAACATTTAAAAATTCCTTAAAATTGTTCAGTTATAAATCTATAAAATTATTTGGAGGCCTGCTCATTTATTTGGGTCAGGCTAAGGCAGCTAACAAGTTAGAGACAGAGATAAATGAAGACGAAAGTATATAATAAATTAAAATTCAACAACAAATCATTTAATCTTTGACCTCTGTGTTGATGATGGCTCTAGAAACAGTAAAATATTGACTATTAGCGTGAAATTGTAATGCCACGAAAGCGTAGCTGTCCAGCACATCTCACAATAATTACAATTTGCTAGATAAGTAAGAAAACAGTACCAGCTCTTTATCTAGTACCTCAAGAGGGAAATCCTTTATGCTGACATCTACAAAAGACTGGCAGTAATGAGGATCCATGTAAATCAAACTGTCATCTACAAGGACAAAACAGAAGACAAGTAATTCAAAAAACACCATATTATTACACTGCTTACAATCCAATTTCTATGTAGAATAGCTGGGAAAAAAAAAAAAAGCTGGGATGATAACAGCTTGCCAGACTGATATTCATTGACTAAAACATAGGTTTGCACAGGACAGATTAAATCTTGCATAATCAAATATGCCTGTATAAGCAGAATTTTTATAAAGTGATGAGGCTGTCATTTAATTTTTGGTGATAAAATTACTTTCACAAACACACAATTAGATTCTACGGTTTGTATATGAAAAATGGATCACGCTACTTTCTCTTGACAGGGAGAGCATATTGCTTGTCATCTGATTATCAACTAGCACCACCAAAACTGGCAAAAAAAGTAAATATGTAAATAGCAAACTGCCAGACGAGAGCATCAATGTCTTGGGAAGTTTAGTGAAATAAATTATGCCTTGTTTATGCAATAACAGAAATTAAACATACATTTTACAGAATCCAATTATGTTGTGGACCAAATGACAAATGAGGCGCTAGGTCAGGACTGATGAATTTACAAGGTGCTCATTTTGCTCTGTTAATTTATCACTGGGTGTCCAGAAGATACAATATTAACTTTCTGACTTGTGAAAGAAAACAATGGGAAAAAAAAACAAAACATACATTTTACTAAGTCACTAACCTTGAAATCCGGCAAAGTAATATGACTGTTTAGGTTTGCCGCCTATAATCCCCACACAATATTCCAGGCTTAAAATTCCCTGTTAAGAAGAAATTAATCCAGGTTTAGAGATGAAAGGCAAGTGCAATTATTCAAAATAAGCAAAATTGTTTCTACCAGTAACAGTAGCTCCCAAATTTTTACTTCTAGTCTTATTTCTATTATAATGGCCCCATGTTGTGAAATCCTTTAGTCTACTAATCTCTCAACATTAGCATGAGCAAATCAAAGCATTCTCATCAGCTCCTCATGAACATTATAAGCAGATGGATAGTGTCACCACATTAAGAGAATAAAACTCCACTGGGAGTTACATGAGTTACATGCCTTACAAACATGAAGACCTGGGTTTAATTTATGACATCACAGAAATATACAAATGAAGGTCCATGCAACTCAGGTAGACTAAGCCCGGCCTAGGCCCTAGCTCCCAGTGTCACTAATGCTTGAATCCATTGCCATCTGAGAGCCATGTGCCTCTGCTGGGCTGGGAGACCAGCTGCCAGGGCCCCAGCCCTGGAACATTCGCAGGCCTTATGAAAGAGATTTTCCCCTCCTCATAAGCCCTTTTCTCCCAAACCTTCTTAGTCAACCATGATACCATAATGCTCATAATTGTGCCTCTAGAAAAGAAATCGTGATTCACATGACACAATGAATAATATTACATAGTATTATACTCCCCATACAGTGCTCATTACTATAACACATATCTTCAAGAATGCTCTTTATGGGGCCGGGCGGTGGCGCTGGAGGTAAGGTAAGCCTTACCTGCGCTAGCCTAGGAGACGGACCGCGGTTCGATCCCCCGGTGTCCCATATGGTCCCCCAAGCCAGGAGCGACTTCTGAGCGCATAGCCAGGAGTAACCCCTGAGCGTCACCGGGTGTGGCCCAAAAACCAAAAAAAAAAAAAAAAAAAAAGAATGCTCTTTATACAATCTATTTCAGGTAGCCTTTCCCCAAACCCCACCAAGAGTGATTTCCTGAGCACAAACCAGGAGTAAGAGTTAATTTACAACAAAGGAGCATGGGGCCTGGGGAAATAGCACAGCGGTGTTTGCCTTGCAAGCAGCCGATCCAGAACCAAAGGTGGTTGGTTCGAATCCCGGTGTCCCATATGGTCCCCCGTGCCTGCCAGGAGCTATTTCTGAGCAGACAGCCAGAAGTAACCCCTGAGCACTGCCGGGTGTGGCCCAAAAACCAAAAAAAAAAAAAACAAAAAAAACAAAAAAACAAAAAAAAATGCTTTCTATAAATGATCCTGGGAAAACCGAATCACTACATGCAAAAGAAGAAAACTAGAGTACACACTATGCAGACATTAACTCAAACTGGATTGCAGGCTTAGATGTTACAACATGATTCATTATCCAGATTAAAATACGTGTAAAAACACTCCATGATACTGGCTTCCATAATCATCAATTCAACTTAAGCAACAGAGAAACAACAGACAAAAATAAACAAGTGAGATCACAAACTAAAAAGCTTCTTCACTGTAAAGCAGATGATCTCTGAAACAAAAGTCATACTACTGGGAGAGAAATATCTCAGACTTAAACAAAGAGCTAAGATTCCCCATAAACTCAACAACAGAAAACAAATAATCCCACTAAACACACAGGGAGACGAGCTGGAAACTTCTCCAAAGAAGACCTATAGATGGACAACAGGCATATGAAAAGATGCTCTGCATCACTGATTATTGGGAAATGCTTATCTAAATGACAATGAGCTGTCATCCCACACCTGAGAGTACAAAATAACAATTATGAGAGTCAAAAACAAAGGCAGGACAAGCACTTATCTAACATCTGGAGGTCTGCATCTGAACCCCCACAACCCCACATTATTCCAGCATTTCTGGGTATGCCCCACAGCACTGTTGGGTGTGGCCCAATGGTGCCCAAACACCAGTAGGGGTGGCCTCTATTTAAATTAAATAAATAAAAAGCCATAATTTTAAAAAAATACCAAGTGAAAATACAAAGAAGTGAACATTTATTCACTGCTGGTCAGATGCAAACTAGCTCAGCACCCTTTTCTATGGAAAAAGTATCAAGAGTTCTCATAAAATTTAAAATAGAACTACCATAAGATACAGAAATTCTACAACTCGTTATCTAACCAGAACATAAGAACATTAACTCCAGACACAGGGCCACGCTAAGTAAAATCAGTTAGAAGGGAAACAGTCCAGTAGCATTAAAGTGATCTCACTCATGGGTGGACCATAAAAAAAAAAAAAAAAAAAAAAAAACAAGGAACGTCAGTCAGGTAAATGAAAACAAACCTGAACAATACAGAATTGAGGTTGGGTGAGGGGAAGGTAGAAAGAGGGGGTGTCAATGAAAGGGTCCAACGGGCAATGACAGAAGGATACTGGCACTCTGATATTATTAAGTTAGGTGTAGTAATAATGCATTCTTAAGGCAAATAAATATACTCTGATAAACCAATGTTATCACAATGAAAACATATGGTACAGAGGATATGGTGATCACCTTAACCAAGATTTAATCCCCAATATTGCATAGGATCCCCCAAACAATGCATAGGGCCTTGTTTGTAATGTAAACAATGAGCACGAATGAGGTGGCACAAAACTCCTCACCTTCCAAAAAAAATGTCAAAAAATATTAGTGGCCAGAGTAATATTATAGAAGTTAGGGATTTTGCCTTGCACACAGCCAACTCCACATCCCATATGGCCCTCTGAGCACCACCAGGGGTAATCCTGAGTGCTGAACCATGTGCAACCCCTGAGCCCTACTAGGTGTGGCCCCAAATAAAGCACTAAAAATATTAGCTAGTACAGCCTCATACTCAATGCAATATTTTCATCAGTATTTTTGAAATATTAAAAGTCTCTTGTGGTAAATAAATAAATAAATAAATAAATAAATAAATAAATAAATAAATAAATAAAGTTTCTTGTGTTCGTTTTCAATGAACTCTGGTCTTAAAAAGCAAACTAAAAAAAAGAATTTTTTTTTTTTGGTTTTTGGGTCACACCCAGCAGCACGGGGGGGGGGGGGTGTAGTCCTGGCTCTAAGCTCAGAAATCGCTCCTGGGGGGCTCAGGAGACCGACCATATGGGGTGATGGGATTTGAACCACCATCCTTTTGCATGCAAGGCAAATGTTTTTTCTCCATGCTATCTCTCCGACCCCTAAAATTATTTTCTAATCAATAGCAATCACTTAACAAATTTTGTGTGCTATTTTCTTGGAATGAATGTAAATACTAATAAAAACGATTTAATCCAGTGAAAATTAGAATATTCATTAAGTTCTTTCATATATCTCTCTGCATGTATTCTCAGCAGAACTCTATTTAGGTTGGGGGAAATAATACTATATCTTGCAAAGATCCAGTGAAAACAATTCATATGATGGAGGGGATGTTACTCTGATGGTGGGATTGGTGTTGGAACACTGAATGTCAGAAATAACTGTATTATGAGCATGTTTGTAACATCACATGGCCAAACTGAGTTTGATTCCCCGGCATTCCATATGGCCCCCTGTTCCCCCCAGGAGTGATTCCTGAGCTCAAAACCAGGAGTAACCCCTGAACACTGCCAGGTGTGGCCCAAAAATAAAACCAACAAAAGTTATTCACACTTTGTCTCACTACAAAATTCACTCAGGGAAATACTGAAACAGTCTGCCACTTGATAAATATATCAATATCACTGAAGACCAGAGACCTTGGTTAGATAAAATGTGCCTAGAGTCATGTTCCACCAAAAACAAGGATTTAGGTACAGAAGTTGGTTCCAAGATTGCTTCCGTTTCTAAACTATTAGGGTGACAATGGGTCACACCCAGAAGTGTTTGTGGACTACTCCTGTACTTGTGCTCAGAAGATACTCCCAGTGTTGCTCAGAGGATCATGTGGTGCTGGGGTTCTAACTCGAGTTAGTCATATGCAAGGTAAATGCTTTAATTCCTATAATATCTCTCCATCCTGTTTCTAATCCTATCTAGTAAAAGGGCAGAGGTGAGATGGTTCAGATTAGATAAGAGTTGATCTGGGGCCAGCCAGAGCCATGTACAATGGGGTAAGGCACTTACTTTGCACGCAGTTTACCCAGGTTTGATCCCCAGCATCCCATAGAGCGATCCCCAGCATATGCCAGAAGCAATCCCTGAGCACAAAAACAGGAGTAACTCTTGAGTTACTCACACTGGGTGTGGCCCAAAAACAAAAAAATAATAATTAGAGCTGACCAAAGTTCATGACTAGAACATGACAACATGCAGAAGTGTCTTAAGTCTTCAGTGGATTCTCACAATGAAATATACTTCTCAGAAAGAAGCATCAAGTTGCTGAATCTCCCAGGTGAACCAGTCCTGACTAAGAAATCTGGAACCTTCTCAGAATGGGTACCCATAGATTCCCCCTGCCCCACATACAAACTCCTGGCTCAGTCACACCAGACACTTTCCAGCATCGAAACAGCCCAGCTCCACAACTGAGCCTTATCAAGTCCTCAAATCTTCCAACTTCTAGTGAGCACAGCCACACATGCAGTTGTGCTACCTCCAAATTTCAAAGTACTGAAAGCCCAGTAAAAACCAAGAAGAGAAACTAGAAGAAAATTCAAACTAGAAGAGATTTTCTCTTTTGGTTTTTTTTGTTTGTTTGTTTTTGTTTTTGTAGTTAGGTTTATTGGGAAACACCCATTGGTGTTCAAGACTTTACTCCGGGCTCTGTGCTTGGATGCAAAATTCATCACCTTTTTGTTCCCAGAACAGGTCTTTTTAACTAGTTAATATGAAGACAACAAAATTGGGACCTGTACCCATACCATCAAGTAATCATTTTCACCTCTTATTGACCTTTTAGTCACAGAGAAAACAAATTATTGATGGTAAATCATAAAAAAAAAAATCAGGCTGTTATTTTAAAAAAGCATGCAAATATAGCTTACTGTGGGTTTTATAAATAGGCAGAGGGTTTTGGTTTTTTTGTTTTGTTTTGTTTTGGGGTCACACACGGCAGTGCTCAGGGGTTAGTACTGGCTCTACGCTCAGAAATCCTCTTGGCAGGCTCCGGAGACCATATGGGATGCCGTCCTTCTGCATGCAAGGCAATCGCACTACCTTCATGCTATCTCTCTGGCCCCGGAGGTGTATTTAAAAAAAAAACACAGAGATAAAAGAATTTAAGAACGGGCCTGGAGAGATAGCGCAGCAGCGTTTGCCTTGCAAGCAGCCAATCCAGGAACAAAGGTGGTTGGTTCGAATCCCGGTGTCCCATATGGTCCCCTGTGCCTGCCAGGAGCTATTTCTGAGCAGACAGCCAGGAGTAACCCCTGAGCATCGCTGGGTGTGGCCCAAAAACCAAAAAAAAGAAGAAGAAGAAGAAGAATATAAGAACTATTGCCACATCACCTATTATAACTATTGTCTCTGTGTCTCCATAATTAACTACAAAGATAAAAAAAAAGACTGTACTCTTCAAAACACATCTATTTTTATAGCATTGAAACTTAAAAATCTCATATATTTACTATCTACAGTCATAAAAAACATCATTACTCATCTTAGAGATAAGAGGACTAGAGCTGTGATTTTCATGTTAGTCATATCTGCTTTAAAATAAACAAGAGGGTCAGAACGATAGTCCAGGAGGTAGGGTGTTTGTCTTGTAAGGAGTCAACCTGGGTTCAATGTCTGGCATCTCATATGGTTCCCTGAGCCTGCCAGAAGTGCTTTCTGAGCACAAAGACAGGAGTAACCCCTGAGCACTACTGGGTGTGGTCCAAAAACCAAAAATTAAAGTATAAAAATAAAAATAAACAAACAAGAAATAATGAACCCCTTAACACTTACATTCCTGTAAACCAATATTAACTCAATAAAAGAGATTAACGAAAAACTGAACACCTGTTTCATACCTTTACAAACTCCAAGTAGTCAACATTGGTTCTTTCTCCACCGAGTCTGACAGGAACTAGAATAATAACCGCTTTGTCATCTCTGTTATCAGAGGCCATCGAGGGACACTGCCTTTCAATTACATCAGAACTGTAAACTGAGAAAAGCATAATTCATGGTTATCAAATTTTATTTAAAAATTTTTCACACATACACACATACACACATGTCAGCTGGTCTCTGATGCAACAACCCAAGCTTCCACTATCTCACCACACTTTCCTGCTTCAACTGACTCATTAGACACAATAGGTATTTATAGTATTTGTAATGTAATATGATACTAATTGAGTGACAACTTGCTGGATTTTAGCAGTCAACAAAGCAAAAATCCCTGCCATTGGAAAGCCTAACCTCTAATACAGGGAAATGGAGACTAGCTGGATATTATACAGCAGATTAGAATAGAAGCTTTGAAGAAAAACAGAAGACTGAAAGGGGCCTCACTATGGTGGTAAGGGAAGGTCTCAGGAGAAACTATCACTTCAAACAAGACTTTAAAAAAAAAAAGTAAGAAACTGAGTAACTAACTGTAGGTCTGGGGAAAGAGGAAAGGGATTATTGCAGTCAGAAAGATCAGCAAACACCCAAGTCTTGAACCCTAGGTTGAACCCCAGCTGGCAGGCTCTAAGAACAAGAGGGCAGAAACTCTCGAGGAATGAGGAAATGAAACTAAGGAAGTAAAACTTCTAGTGGGTAGAAGGGGGATAAAGACAGACAAAACAAGCTCCGAAAGGCCATGCAAAGACTTTGATTTCACTTCATAACAGAAAGCTGCTAAAGGGTTTATTGTTATTGTTACTGATTTAAGAAAAAAATGGAATGTCCTGAACTGATTCATAATTAGTCAGCCTGGCTCCCATGTTGATAAGACTGTAGAGACACAGGGATGGGAGGCACCATGAAGACAATTAGACGGCCACTGCTGGACTCCGGTGAGAGACCACTAAGGGAACTTGAACAAACACAGGAGCTGTGGAGGCAGGGCTTGGGCATGGACAGTCACCTGGAGGCCGTAATAGTGATCAGCTTAGAAAGAAAGAACTGCCTAAGGAGGTCAATGAAAGAGAAGAGAAAAAAGGAGGTGCGAAGGAGGACTTGAAAGATTTGAAATAAACAAAGACATGGTGTTAGTTTATACCCTGCTTTTACCCAAAACAAAGGCAGTCCCTCAACTTCCTCTTTCTTTTTACCAAGCCCTTCCACTTGTAAAAGTTCACCTGGATGTCTCTTGACTCTTCCCCTCCCAGTTGAATTTGTACTGGTAGAATAAAGAGAGGTTTCGGGTTCAGCTTGGTGCACTAAGTGAGACAACAAAACAAGAAGCAAACCAACTCCATGATTCTCTCCTGACTGGCTTGGTTTATTCATTCTTTGTGGCTAACCTGCTTCAGATCTGTTCATCTGGGGTTTGGAAATACGGTGCATCGGGTTATTTCACAACACAGAAGACTAAAGAAGGAAAAAGTATCGACTGAAGGCCTGGGAACTCATGCTAAATCTGAGCAGCAGTTCACAGACCAGGAAGCAAAGATGATGAGCAGGCAGATAAGATCTAGAAGGGGCTTGTAACTTGGAGTTGAGATTTGTCAGAAGTAAAGACATGATACTAAATGAAAGCATGAGAGAGAGAGAGAGAGAGAGAGAGAGAGAGAAGAGAGAGAGAGAGAGAAGAGAGGGAGAGAGAGAGAGAAGAGAGGGAGAGAGAGAGGAGAGAAGAGAGAGAAGAGAGGGAGAGAGAGAGAGAAAGGAGAGGGAGAGGGAGAGACAGAGGGAGAGAGAGAGAGAGAGAGAGAGAGAGAGAGAGAGAGGTCTACTCACAGGGGTCTCAAACTCGCGGCCTGCGGGCTGCAAACGGCCCTCTGTACAACATTTTCTGGCCCTGCCCTAGAGGAATCTTTGTTTTGTTTTGTTTTGTTTTAGTTGTTTGGGTCACATCCTCCAACGTTCAAGGCTTACTACTGACTTTGCACTCAAGGATCACCCCGACTTTGCCACCTGCAGTCCCCAGGTAAATTGAGTTTGAGACCCCTAGCATTACCACATATCAGCAAACTGAGCAATTGGCAAGAAAAGGGAGAACAGCAAAGGAAATGGTGCAAGAATGCAGAGAAAGGGAGATGGAAATTCCAAATAGAGCTATGGAACTGAGGGACCCACAGGGCACAGGGAGGAGGAGGAAGGAAGCCGTGGACACATGTTCAGAACAATGCCTGTAACTCACAAACAACAGAGAAGTGACCACTGGACTTAACAAAACTTCACTGATGACCAGAGTGATGGCCATGAGAGCTAAGAGGAGTCATTCATTCGAGATAAAATGTTTTACTGAAGGAGCCAGAGCAATAGCACAGAGGTTAAGGCATTTGCTCTGCACACAGCAGACCCAGATAGGTTCGTTCTTTGGCATCCCATGTGGTCCCCCAAGCCTGCCTGAAGTAATTTCTGAGCGCACAGCCAGGAGTAACCCCTGTGCGCAGTCGAGTGTGGCCCAAAAGAAAATCAAAAAAATTACTGAAAACTTCCTTTATAAAGAAAGCTCTCTTCCTTTACACTAAAATCTCCTTGTCTTCATTACCAAATAAGTGCTGCTATTTTGCCCTTTATCTGGCAGACTGAGAGTCAATGCTATCAAATTCTTTTGTTCACCAGATGCCCTGGCTTCCTGTCATTCTATATCAGAGCAGCAAAAAATGCCACCATTGTTATTGCCACGCTTCTGTGCTAATGTCTCACTTTCTCCAGACTACATAGAAATGATAGGACCTTGGCATTCCCTGACTTCCTGAAGCAGCGCACCCTATCTTTGACTCTTTGGGACAAAGGCACACCGCAGTCAGATGAGTGCTCCCAAGGACAAGGAACAAGCTCATGTGCTCAATGTGCAAAGCCCTGAGTTTCCTCTCGGAACCCACATGACCTTTGAGCACTGCCAAACATCGCCTTGATGTCTCCCAAACGTGAACCCCATAAAAAAAAATTAACTTAAAAATATTTTAGAACAAAAGAGATAGTACAGCAGGTAGGGCACTTGCCTTGCATGCAGGTGACCCAAGTTCGGTCTCTGGCATCCCATAAGGTTCCCCAAGCACACCAGGAGTGATTCCCTAGTGCAGAGCCAGGAGTGACCCATAAGCACAGCCAGAAATGATCCAAAATCCAAAACAAAAAATTGTTTTTAGATAACTCTGTCCTGCTGGGAGGTCAGGGGAGGAAGGTCAGGTGGCAGAGCATATATGTTTGGCATGCAGAAGGTCCTGTGCTCCATCCCTGGCACCACATAGTCCCTCCCCACATCCCTGAGGCCAGATGAAAAATGAACTTTTCCTTCTGAGAAGTCTATATCATCCAGCATAAAAATATATCAGCATAAAATAAAATATCAGCAAAAAAAATAATATTTCTACCTGCACATACTACCAATTTCTCCTTATTGTTATTTCCTCTTCAACATTATTCATCTCTGGCTAACACTCACACATTGAGAACCTGCTACTTTTAATAAAGTTTAGTGTGTTCTGAGAGTACAAAAGCAAATAGGCTCCTTAAAATATCTGGCTTAATTATTGTCCCAACTCCATCTGTCCCTCAAATTTTCAAAAACAAATTTGATTTTAAAATTGAGCCTTTTATTTTCTTTTTTGGGGTGGGGAGAGAATGTTTTAAGTGTTAATGTGACTTGCTGAGCTTTTAAAAGACAAAAGTGTTTTTAAAAATTCCATCTATTTTGAATTTGAGAAAACCAACGAATCCTGATTTAGTGTCAATTCCCAAGAAAGTTTTTACTTTTGTTTTAATTTTTAATGGTTTGTTGAAACAAATAGGAACCAATGCTACATTGCTTTTCATATTTCTTCCACCCCTTAATGTTGCCCAGAAGCAGCTGTTTATTCTGTCTTTTGTTTCTTTTTGCAGTATTTGTGTGTGAGTTGTGGTTTTGTTGTTTGTTTGTTTTTTATTATCTTAATTTATAAAGACAGAAACTGCATATGTTTATAAACTAAACACAGAGAAGAGATTCTGTTGTACAAACAAAAATGTTGCTAATATATGCTAATATCTCAATTGCTAATATATGTAAAAGCTACAGAATAGTGAGACTTCATAACCACGTCTAACTATGGCAATGATTTCCAACTAAATGCCTCTGCTATTAATATCAACACAAAGAGAAGAGATTAGACAGCAAGATGATAAGGCAAGTGAATTACAAAAGCAGTATTTAACTGTATTTTACAGGCATTTCCAACATGTTTGCCACAAAGAAATTAAGTTAATTAAGTTAATTGTGTGGGATGGAAGTTGGCAAAGCCTTCAGCAAAGGTGGATATTTAAGAATTTATCTTAAAGAAAAAGAGAAAGTTAACAGGAAGCATTTTGTATAATAAAGGGTATCTAATCGGAAACAATAATACTACAAAGTCTTAGAAGAAAGATAATAGCACGTCTAAAGAATGGTCTGACAGCTGATAAACACTTCAGAGCATCGCATGGAAGACGACCCTGAACATGAAAGTCGGGCCAAGATGAAAAGTACTACATGTGCTTTACATGCTAAAATAATGGTGCTAAGAGTGACTGGACAGACATGGCTTTTTGAATGAGGGAACACAATCCATTTATTTTAATACAGGAATCAAAAAGAGAGACTCAAAAGACAGGAAAAATCAAGTTTCAAGCCCAATTTAAAGATAGCATCTGATCGACATGAGAAAAAAGAGGGGCCAGCAAGGTGGCGCTAGAGGTAAGGTGTGTCTGCCTTGCAAGCGCTAGCCAAGGAAGGACCGCGGTTCGATTCGATCCCCTGGCGTCCCATATGGTCCCCCCAAGCCAGGGGCAATTTCTGAGCGCTTAGCCAGGAGTAACCCCTGAGCATCAAATGGGTGTGGCCTGAAAAAAAAAAAGAAAAAAAAACGAAGAAAGAGAGGTTTAGAAGCATTTATAAAATCTCTCACTGGTTATGCAGTGGTGGTGGACTGGTCAGATGTAAGTGAGGAGAGATGAAGGAACAATGAGTGACTAAGATGGGCATGACACTGTTTCTGAGAGATCAAGAGAGCAAGAAAAAGAGAGCAAGGAAATTATAAACTTAGTCTCAACATGTGAGATTTGACATTGTGGTAATATGTCAAGGAGGAAATTATTTGAGGGAAACATTAGTAATCTGATATTAACTCAAGGAGCATGAAAACTAGGCTTATATGTCCTGACTCACAGTGTTGGATTCTAACTATTTGAAAATATAAGCGAAGTGCAATTCCAAAGAAAGAAAATACAGAATGAGCAAAGAAAGAAATGAATGTAAGATGCCATCTTAAAAAAAATGAATAAAGGCAGATGGGAAGAAACTAATGTTAATATATTAAAACTTAAGTTTATTACAAATTCTAAGAATCACTTCAAATTACACAAGCCACTTTTTATCTAATGAGGAACTTGTCTCATTTAATTAAACAACAATATATAATGAAGACCATGAGTGATAATAAAAGCAGAAAAGATTCATTAATTAATACAATGATTATTTAAGCACATCCTTTGGATTAATTAGAATTGGTAACACAAAGGGCTGGAGCGAAAGCACAGTGGGTAGAGCATGTGACTTGCAAGCAGCCAAACCATGTTCAATCCCTGGCATCCCATATGGTCTCTAAGCCTGCCAGGAGCAATTTCTGAGCACAGAGCCAGGAATAACCCGTGAACTTCGCTGAGTGTGGCCCAGAAACCAAAAAAGAAAGAAAGAACTTCCTATTGAAAACCCAGCTGTGTAGTGCAGCCCCTTAAAAAGAAAAGGAAAAAAAAAAAAAAGAATTGGTAACACAACTAATTTTATTTTTAAGGTTTTTTACTTGAAGGAAACAAATACTATAATATCTGCAAAATTCATACACTTGTCTGGAAATTATTTTCATATGACTAGCACCCTTAAGAAATTAATGACTTTGCTGCTGTTGTTGCTGCTGTTTTCTGTTGTTGGTTTTGTGTGTGTGTGTGTGTGTGTGTGTGTGTGTGTGTGTGGTTTTTTTGGGTCACACCTGGCAGTGCTCAGGGGTTACTCCTGGCTCCATGCTCAGAAATTGCTCCTGGCAGACACGGGGGACCATATGGGACTCCGGGATTCGAACCAATGACCTTCTGCATGAAAGGCAAATGCCTTACCTCCATGCTATCTCTCTGGCCCTGTTGCTGCTGTCTTTTGCCATTGCTGGTTGTTTTGTTTTGTTTTTCCAACAGAACCACAGAACTTGAATCATCTTATTCTGCCTCATAAATTGCGGGAGTCAACAACAACAGAATCAAGACCCCCAATCTACAACAAGCTACACACAAAGGGCACCTGTTATACTAGCAATCCAGAGAGCAAAGGAAGGAGGTACCAGATGCATCCTGGGAACAGGGGTGGAGGGAGAACAACACTGGTGATTGGAATGGCCCTAATTCATTGTCACTATGTACCCTTAAATATAATGTGAAAGACTTGTAAAAATAAAATCTGTTAAAAAATAAAAAGGAAAGAAAATTAATGATCAAATAAAAATGTTTATGTATGTAGTAACTATCCATTCCATGTGACATATACTACCACCCATATACATGGGTAGAAATATAGATATCTATTAGTTATACAGATATAATGTTTTCGAGCCACACCAAGTAAGCCAGGGATTAGTCCTACTTCTGCACTCAGGGCTCAGGGCTCACTTTTGTCAGGACTTGAGACACCAATTGGAGTGCCAGGATCAACCACATACCAGGAAAGTATTGCAGTAACTGCTGTACAAATTCTCCAGTCCAAATATTCTTATCTATAAATATGGCTTAAGCATGTTTTCCCTCATAAAAGCAGCAATGTAGTTTATCCTACCTACAGCATTTCTATTTTTTTTTTTAAAAAGTACATTTAAAACAAGAGAGTTCAGGGATTAAAGCACTCACATTGCATCCAGCCAACCCCAATCAAGTCCCTGGTAGCACATATGGTCTCCTACGCACTGCCAGGAGTCACTCCTGAGCAAAGATCCAAAAATAGCCTTTGAGTACAACTAGATGTTTGAAGTGACTTATTTTGAAAGTACGTTAATGAGGGAAAATAAGGCTTCTGTCGCCAACGAAGTTCCAAAGTGACTACAAATACTGATCATTAAACAGAAAATCCAAAACAATAACTTTTTAAAAAGTAAAACTCTAGCCCCTTGATGGCGAGCCTATGGCACGAAGCGGTGGCACGCAAAGGCCTTGCAGCTGGCACACGGGAAGGTCCGCAATCAAGATATGAAGCGTGGTGGGAGGTGAGTGTGCCGGTGTCTGCTTTGCAGCTCACCTGGCAACAGGGCAGGACTGTTTGGGCACTCGGGCTCTAAAAGGTTAGTCATCACTGCAGGGTCTCAAACTCAATTTACCTGGGGGCCGCAGGAGGCAAAGTCGGGGTGATTCTTGAGTGCAAAGTCAGTAGTAAGCCTTGAACATTGGGGGGGTGTGACCCACACAACTAAAACAAAACAAAACAAAACAAAACAAAAAAATATTCCTCTAGGGCAGGGCCACAAAATGTTGTGTGGAGGGCCGCAAAAGGCCTGCGGGCCGTGAGTTTGAGACCCCTGCGAGCCCATATGTTATATCACTCTCAGAGGAATAACTGAAGTTAGAGAGAAATTTGTTCAAACTAAAATTTTCCTCCTTGAAAGACATCTACCTAGGGGATAGATCACGTGCATACAACTGTGCTAAAAGTCTACAATTATATGTTTTGAAAGTATTTTCTTTAAGGATTTTCTTTAAGGCATATTTAAATATTGCGACAGAATTTGTAGCATATCAAGGGTTTTAATAAATGCATTCCATGCATTGAGTGCTCTGTGGAAATAAAATAAGATCTCTAGATTTATAATTATAATATAATCAGATTAAGATAAATACATACCGAAAAGTCTGACCACATAAAGAGACAGAAATTAGATTTATAGGTGCCAGAAATAGATTTCAGTGGGCTGAAAGCATGCCAGGCCCCAAGTTCGATCCCCTACACTGCCTGCTTCCACCCAATAACACCAGGGACAACTCCTGGGAAAAGAACCAGGAGTAGCCCCTGAGAACTGCAAAATATGACCTAGAAACAAAAATCAAACAAAAAAATAGAATTATAGACATTCCTACCTGTACAGTCTTGTGCAACATAAACTGTTAGTCCTTGTAAATCAGGGTGTCTTGCTTCTTCAACTGCTTTTCTAAGAAAAACACAAGCAATCATCTTTTAAAAATCTAAGACTTCTGGGGCCGGAGAGATAGCATGGAGGTAAGGCGTTTGCCTTTCATGCAGAAGGTCATCGGTTCGAATCCCGGCGTCCCATATGGTCCCCCGTGCCTGCCGGGAGCAATTTCTGAGCATGGAGCCAGGAGTGGCCCCTGAGCACTGCCGGGTGTGACCCAAAAACCACAAAAAAAAAAAAAAAAAAATCTAAGACTTCCGAGGTGGGACTGGGAAAAGAAAAATCTAACACTTCCATGGGGCTGAAGTGATACCACAGTGGTAAGGCATTTGCTGACCCAGGCCAAACCTAGGTTCAGTCGCCGTATCCCAGATGGTCCCTCGAGCCTGCCAGGAGTGGTTTCTGAGCTCAGAGCCAGGAGTAGCCCCTAAGCACTGTCGGGTATGGCCCAAAAACCAAAAATGAAATGAAATGAAATGAAATGAAATAAAATATAAATCTAGCACATCCAGTTAGTAGAGATTTGGGGGGGGGGTATCACTTTCCCAGTTTTCATATTTAACCTATATTGTAGGGTTTTTTCTTTTGGAGAGTGACAAGGGGGTCATACCCGGAAGTTTCAGGGGTTATTCCTGGCTCTGTGCTCAGAAGTGAATCCAGACAGTGTTCAAGGGACAATATATATTAGTGGCTGGGATTTGGAACCAAAGTTAGCCACATGTAAGTCAAGTGACTTATCCACTGTACTATATCTCTCCAGCTCTATCATTGGCTTTTAAAACTATCACCTGAAGAATATTGTATTAAAAAATATCAAAAATCAGGTCAATTTTTTCAGTGTAGAATAGTATATTAATCACAGAATATGGACATATAAGGTACGAACATGCAACATTTGTATATAAAGCTACAATCCCAACCCTTGTAAAAGGATTTCTTTCTACTACTTACCTGGCTAAACCAAACATTTCCTTACTAGTTTTCTGATCCCTGGGACATAGTACATATAGAATATATCCTAAATCTTAAATTTCTGTAAGTGCTTATATCAAGTTGGACTAAATAGTACTAACTACCCATTTCGGAATATTCAGAAAATACTTTTTCAACTGTAAGCATTGCCTATAAATAGAAAAGCATGCTATATGCAAAATAATTTGAAATTTATGTATGGTTTTAAATTTACTATAATGTATTTTTACATTATTTTACATTATATATAGTAAATTTACATTTACTATAATGTACCATAATTAATGACATACTACTAATTCAGTTTATAATATAATGGGACACAACAAATAGAGACAATTTTTTTTGTGTGTGGTTTTTGGGTCACACCTGGCAGTGCTCAGGGGTTTTTCCTGGCTCTGTGCTCAGAAATTGCTCCTGGCATGCACGGGGGACCATATGGGACGCCGGGATTCGAACTGATGACCTTCTGCATGAAAGGTAAATGCCTTACCTCCATGCTATCTCTCCAGCCCCAAGAGACAATTTTTTAACTTATATAGTATCCAAATGGCATATACTACACTAAGATAGTAGTTAATAGTTAAATCAGACCTTCAATTTTTTTCTAAGGATCCTGGTACAGACCCTTAACTTTTACTATCATTATAATATTAATAGCCCCAAATTCACAAGAATTTTATGTGTGCAAAGAAATGTTGAAAACATCCATTTTCACTCTTGACATTTCATTACACTACCAGTACATTACAGCCCCCAGTTACATGGTTAAATTAAAAAAAAAATGTTATGCATGATCCATAATGTTATGCATGATCCAAGATCAAAAAGAGTTGTTAGATTTTAGAACACTTCACAAGGAGGCAGTCTAATAGAAATTGGTTAAGAGGCCAACGAGAAAGAGAAAAAAAAATTGTCAGCTGATGAATGTTTTGGTTTTGGTTTTTTACTCTTCTTTTTTTTTGGGGGGGGGGCCACACCCATTTGACGCTCAGGGGTTACTCCTGGCTATGTGCTCAGAAATCGCCCCTGGCTTGGGGGGACCATATGGGACGCCGGGGGATCGAACCACTGTCCGTCCTATGCTAGCGCTTGCAAGGCAGACACCTTACCTCTAGCGCCACCTTCCCGGCCCCGGTTTTTTACTCTTAGCAAATGAAAAGGCTCCTCTATGAACACTTTCAATTAAGACTGGAAATGCTTCAAGGGATTGGAGAGATAGCACAAAGGGTAGGGAACTTGCCTTGTTTGCAGCAGACCTGGGTTCGATCCCCAGACATCTTATTTGGTCCCTCTACACTGTCAGGAATATTTTCTGAGCCCAGAACCAGGAGTCAGCCCTGAGCACTGCCAGATGTGTCCCCAAAACTCAAAAGCAAAAAGCTTTTAAACATTCTAAATGCAGTGTGCCCTGCAGAAGTCAGTTATCTATGACCTTGAGGACTTCAAATTTTAAGATGAAGAATTTGAAAACCATTTTACCTTAAAATGTGAGCTACCACAGCTGGTCCGTACCAATCTCCAGCTCTTTTGCCAGACTTTTTCCCATATTCTATGAGCTGATGCAAACCAAAGAGAGCCAAGGGGGAGTCACCAAACCAGGAGACAATTCTCCTGTGATACATTTCGTTTTGGATTTCCCGTTCATCAGAGTTTCTCCCAATTGGTTCCTTCCGAGAAATGGTGGGGTTCTTTGGTCCCCTTTCCTCGGAGAGTGATGCCTCAAAAGATGCGGCCAATTTTTTTACAGTTTGGGAAGTCCAAGAATCAGAGTCTGAATTTTCAATGTTCAAAGCTTCAGGCCAGGTCCAAGCTGTAAGTAATTAAAAGCAAAAGGTTCAGATCTTATAAACAGTTAAGACTTAAATAATGCTACTAAAATAAGTATATAACATATAAGGTCATGATTAAAACAAAAGAGTCAATTTGGGAAAAGACACACTTACAGTAATAGAAAATAGATTCATGGTTAGGAGATTTGAAAGTGAGGGTATTAAGTGATTGCTATGGTGATAATAACAGAACCCTGTCAATATACCAAAACTACTGAATTGTTCGGGTATGAACGACCACTGAACTTCTGGTATGTAGATTATACCTCAATAAAGCTACTTTAAAAAATTATGAACAGTGATTAGAGAGATAGTATAATAGGTAGGGCATTTGCTTTGCATGAGGCCAATCCAGGTTCAATCCCTGGCATCCCATATGGTGCCTGAGCCCACCAGCAGTATTCCCCAGCACAAAGCCCAGAGCAACCCAAGTGCTGCTAAATGTGACCCAAAAATAAAAAAAATCATGAGCAGAGAAAATATGCCAATAATTATCAATGATATTAGTGACAATATTTATTCTCTCGGCTTTCTCTATAAAATGGGATATACAAATACATAATCGAGAAAAAAGTTGCCAAGTTATAAAAGAGAAAGAAATGGTTAACTCAGGTATCAATATAAATTCTGGAATATGCTTTTCTTTGTTTGACATTACTGAGATGGAATAAAGACTTCTGCATTCCATTACCACCACTTCTTAGCACACATCCGGTCTTGACTACCCAAAGGCGTCATAAATACATTCACTAACATTCATAGTATTCATGAGAGAGTAACTTCAGAGAGTGGACAGACTATATGTTAAAATAGAAGTCTGACCATGAAAGTTTTACATTTCTTTTCACAATGTTTTTTTTTCGCGTGCACTCCTTTCAGAATAACTTAATCATTGGTTAGGGAGTAATAGCAATTCTCGAGCAAATGAAAAGTTAATAAATGAAGTCATTACGGATCAAAGATCCCCCCCAAATCAACTGCATCTGCTGCTTCAATGTTTTTAATAACAAGACAGTCCCCAAACATACATGTAATTTTAAGTTAGCAAAATGAGTTATAGGTTCAGAGACCTCAGCAGGCCTGTGAAAAATATTCCAATTCAAGTGCCCATGACTGCACAAGACTGCAAATAAATCACCTCAGAAAAAGTTCAAAACTTACTTCTTGCATTAGCCAAGCCACTCATGAATAAGCATAACTGCTAAATGACATCTTATCAATAAACCCTGCAAAAATGTTACTAAATAGATGCCATTGATTGTCTGGAAGTTGTCTAACATATAAATAAAACACGATGGCACTTAGTAATAACCACATACATTAGCCTAAAATGACAAATTAAAATCGTCTTGCACATTTAACATTATTGAAAAATGGACTAAAAGAAACCAGTGGCCAGAGTGGTGGTGCAAGACGTTTGCCTTGCATGTGCTAATATAGCACAGACCGTGGTTCAACCCTCCAGCATCCCATATGGTACCCCAAGCCAGGAGCGACGTCTGAGCGCATAGCCAGGAGTAACCCCTAAGCATCACCAGGTGTGGCCCAAAAACCAAAAAAGAAAAAAAAAAGAAATGGTGAACCAGGTACCACATTACTAAAAAAAAAATTAAAAAAAAAAAAGGTGAGGCCAGTGAGGTGGCGCTAGAGGTAAGGTGTCTGCCTTGTAAGCGCTAGCCAAGGAAGGACCTCGGTTCGATCCCCGGTGTCCCATATGGTCCCCCAAGCGAAGGGCAATTTCTGAGCGCTTAGCCAGGAGTAACCCCTGAGCATCAAACGGGTGTGGCCGAAAAAAAAAAAAAAAAAAGGTGCTAATGAGTGAGAGAAGTAGAATGCCTGTCTTGAATACAGGCTGGGGATGGGAGAGGAGGAAGATGGAGGACATTGGCAGTGAAAATGTTGCACGGTGAAGGGGTGGTGTTCTTTTTATAACCGAAAACCAACTACAAACATGTTTGTAATCATGGTGCTTAAATAAAGATATTATTTAAAATAATAAGTAAAAAAATAAAAAATCCCTTAAAAATAGAAAGTTTAGAGCTGAAAAAAATTAAGCTGGAGAGCCCTTAAAAAAAAAGGCACATGTATTCATTATTTTTTTTTTGAGTCTGAAAGACTAATTATGACAAGCATATTAAAAAAATATACTCAGGCCAGAGAGATGATACAGGAGTTGAGACACTTGCCTGCATTGTACAGGCCTTGGTTCAATCTAAGTGCTGCCTAGGATCCCCCAAGCACCACCAGGAACTGAGCACAGAGCCAGGAGGAGCCCTGAAATACTGCCTGATGTAGCCCCAAAACATCACATCCCCTCCAACTAAAAAAAAAAAAAAAATAGAACAAGTTAACCCAAGAGTGATTACCAAAAAGAATATGGCAGGGAGGAGTTTAGGTTCAGGGTTTGAAGCACAACCTCATATAGCAACCCTCCAGGTATTACTGGGTTTGCTTCTGGGGGCCCAACACCAATGGAGTGGCCCAGATAGCTTCCTGCACTAACAGCAAGAGCAGCACATCATTGGCCCTTACCATTAGACCATATGGCCCAGTAATGCCCAGAGTAACTCCTGAGCACTGTTTGGGAGTACCCTGGGCATAAGTCTATGTAATGAATTTAATTATAATCATATTTATAAAAATAATGCTAAAGCAATATTTGTTAGTAGAAAAAAATAAATGATAAATTTCATAAGATTTCAATACAAACATGTCAACTATCCATTGAAAGTTTGGTACTGCCTTCCCCAGGACATAATGAATTGCAAAGAATCCAGTAAATTTTTTTTGTTTTTGTTTTTTTGTTTTTGGGTCACACTCGGCAGCGCTCATGGCTCTATGCTCAGAAATCACCCCTGGCAGGCACGGGGGACCATATGGGATACTGGAATTCGAACTACTGTCCTTCTGCATGGAAGGCAAATGCCTTACCTCCATGCTATCTTGCCAGCCCCTGAATCCAGTAAATTTAATGAAAAAGAAAAGATATTGTTACAACAAAAATGTGCTAAGGTGAATAAAAATAGAATTTTCTTAGTGTATGGTGTTAGCCAAGAATGATATCTTGGTATCCCCTTGGTATTTCATGTCTATTTTAGTGGGTTTTGTGGAAATCTTGAGGGGTACACTCAGTGATGCTCAGGGATTACTCCTTGCTTTGTACTCAGAAATCACTCCAGGCAATACTCTGGGGACTACATGGGGTGCTGGAAATAGAGCTGAGTTGGCTTCACACAAGGCAAGTGCTCTACTCAATCCATATTCTTGGGTTTGATTTTGGGTTGTTCTTTTTTTGGGGGTGGGGGGAGGTTGGGGCTACACCCAGTGATGCTCAGGAGTTATTCCTGACTATGCACTCAAAAATCACTCCTGGCTCGGGAGACCATATGGGACTCTGGGGATCAAACTGACATCCAAACTGACATCCGTCCTGGATCAGCTGCATGCAAGGCAAATGCCCTAATGCTGTGCCATAGCTCCAGCCCCTAAAACCCATATTCTTGGTATTTTTAAAAAGGGCCACACCAAACTGAGGTAGGGGGTGTGCAGTGCCAGGGACTGAAATTGGGGCTTCACACCTATGTAGGAGCTATTAACCTGTACTTATAAAAGGAGAAATCATGAAAAGGCACGTATAAGTCCTACCAGGTAAATAGGGACATGATTATGTTACATTAACTTTAATTGGGGAAAACAATCAGGAAATCAAGAAATTAACTGAGGAGAATGTTATGCCTTTTGTTCTGGAGGGGGTTCAAGGTTTTAAAAAATAAAAATACAACCCAAAGCACATAGATCTGATTTACCTCTGCCAAGGAAGTGCAGTATGAGTCCTTGAGCCAAGAGCATCTGGCCAGTCCTCAGCGTACAGCCCCAACCACAGTCTGTTGTCAGAGCTGAGCCTTCGATTTGAGGAAATTCTTCCCTGTAGGTCAGCCATATTCTCGAAATGAAATCTTTACGGAATTCTTCGACGTTTCCTGCAACTACGTGATCTTCTATTGTGCTTCCTGATCGTGCAGGCAACAGTTTGTTTTCATCTACAAAATAAAAGTTTAAACTAGAATCTCAGGATAGGCAAAGAAAAGTCAATATGGCAGCATCTCCCCAGGCTGTCCAGCAGGTACAGAGGATCTTCCCCATCCTTTCTTCTGTTTTGTTTTTAGTCTTGGTTTTGGTTCACACCCAGTGATGCTCAGGAGTTACTCCTGCACTCAGAAATTGCTCCTGGCAGACTCAGGGGACCATATGGGATGCTGGGTCGGCCACCTACAAGGCAAATAGACTACCCGCTGTGCTATCACTCCAGCCCTTTTTCTATTTTAATGAAAAGAAATTTTACTATGCCTAATCAGACTACAGAAAATCAAATTAGTGCAGAGAGAGTGAAAGAGTACAAGAGAAAAGACATTTTTTTTTGCCCTACATGCAAACCCTAGTTTAAATTTCTGGTATCTCCGATGGTTCCAGAGCACTTTCAGGCAATACTACTGAATACAGAACAAGTACCACCAAGGTATAGAGGGGAAGGGGGGAAAGAAAGGGGAAGGGAGGAGAAAGAAAGGGAAGAGAGGGAAGAGGAGGGGAGGGGAGGAAATGAATGGGAAGGGAAGGAAAAGGTAAGGAAAGGAGAGGAAAGGAAGAGGAGGGGAAACAGAGAGAAGAGAAGGGGAGAGGTGGGGAAGGAAAAGGGAGAGAGTAGGGGAGGGAAGGGGATGGATAGAGAAAGGAGGGGAAGGAATGATTAGAGAAGGGGGAGGGAGGGAAAGTAAAGAGAAGGAAGGGAGAGGGGAAAGAGAAAGGGAAGGTGAAAGTGAAGGGGGAGGGAGGAAAAGGGAGAAGGGAAAGATAAGGGAGAGGGGAAAAACAAAGGAGAGGGGAAAGAAAGAGGTGAGGGAAAGGAAGGTAGAGGGAAAGGGAAGAGAAAGGATAGAGGAAGGGAGGGAAGGGAGAAAGGAAGAAAATAGGGCTGCACAAAGTCTATAGTTAAGGTGCACCTTTCAAGTGACCAATTCCAGTTCACTCTCCAGCACCATCTGGTCCTTCAAGAATCACAGTCCACTGGGAGGGACCCACAGGTCTCCTGACCACCACCTTGGGAGGCTCAAATTTTTTTAAATAATTTAAAAAGAAGAGGGGCCAGAGCAGTGGTGCAAGTGGTAGAGTGTTTGCCTTGCCCGCCCTAGTCTAGGACAGACCTCGGTTCGATCCCCTGATATCCCATAAGGTCCCCCAAGCCAGATGTGATCTCTGAGCGCATATCTAGGAGTAACCCTGAGCATCACTGGCTATAGCCCAAAAACCAAAACCAAAACCAAAAAATAAATAATTTAAAATAAAAAATGAAAGTGAATAGTGAAATGTTTTGTATACACTACTATAAATATAAGATATTATTTCTAATAGGACTGCTTATGAAACCTTATATTCAAAATAAAATAAGCTATTTTATGAGGGATGATAGAAAATTTTCTTTTTGCTTCATTTGACTCAGAATAGATATTAGTGCTCTCTTAAACAAGATGCACAAATAAACTATCATGATTTATCAATATGCTTAAAAAATACATATAATCACATAAACTTGGTTCCTAAAATCAAATAAATGTGGAGAGTATAATTTCTCTTGAACATACAACTTATAAAATAAAGCATCCCAAAAAGCAAGACTCTAAGATGCTAAAAATACAGACTTTGAATCTTTTATGTTCAAATAATATTTGTAAACTTATGGCCATCCACTTTCAACATCCATTTTTAGATATTTGGAAATAGCCGGTTCCAAACTGAACATCTCAAGTACAATTCCTATGGAAACCAGGGTCCCTTTTGGACCAATAACTTTCAAAACACTAAAAGCTAGAAATGAATGATCTTCACAGAGGAGCAGAAAGTACAATACCCAGCACAAGTAACTCCAAACAAAGGCTGGTGCAGGTGGGGAGAATGGATAGAGAAACAAATCTGCCTAACTCACCTTGCTCAACTTCATTCTGAAGTAAACTACAATCAAGCAAACTTCCTTCCATTTAAACTCAGTTTAATGGAGCAATTGAGCTGAATTACAGCACAGAGTTTCAATGATGACAGAAAAGGAGGGAGAAAATGAATGTCGGGGCCTTATCACCACTACGCTTCTCTTTATATCAGAGGGTGAAGTTAGTTACAAAATGAAAATTGCCTGGATATAAACACAGCTGGGCAAATCTGGGCAAAATTCCCACTTTCGAGATATTCAAATGTGTCTGAAGGAAGACAGAGCAAATAACCCACACACCTCAACCTGTATCTTTTGAAACACAGAGATCCTGAATCTCCTATCTTGGATGGGTGATCACTTCTTTGCTGCACTCACAATAGCAGATAGAACTAATTGAAGAGAACAAGGACAGAAGAGACTTGACTATTGGGGCCAAAGAGATAGTACAGCAGGTAGAACACTTGCCTTGCATGTAGGAAACCCTGAGCCTTGCCTGCCAATACCCTGAGCCGTGCCAGGAGTGATCTCTGGACACAGAGAGAGGATGAGAAGAACTAAAGGAGAACTGAATATAATATCAACTAATTGCTCTTAGAGAACATATATTCTTTTGGGGGGCAAGGGGGTTTTGATCCACATTTGGCGGTTCTCAAGGGTTACTCCTAATTGCACTCAGAAATCACTCCTGAGAGGTTTGGGGGACAATATGTGATGCTGGGGATCGAACCCACGTCAGCCACTTGCAAGGTAAATGCCCTACCTGCTGTGCTATTTTTCTGGTCCCAGGAACATTTATTCTTTTAAGTATCCAAAGATTTATCAAGTTACCATATTTATAAAATAATAAAGCAGGTTTCAACTAACTTAAAAAAAGATCATAGCAATCAAAGTATTTTCTCTGACCACAATGGAATAAAATTAAAAAACAATACAGGAACAAGTTCTGCGAAGTGCCCAGATCCTTTATAGGGAGTGTGGGGGGTGGTTTGGAGGGCCATACCCTGAAATGCTCAGGGGTTAATCCTGCCTCTGCACTCATGAATCACTCCTAATGGTGCTGGGTGGACTGTATGGCACACTGGGAGTTGAACTCAGGTCAGCTGAGTGCAAGGCAAATGCCCTACCCACTGTACTATCTTTCTGGACCTAGTGTCCATATCTTTGATCAGAAAGCCATTAACCTGAAAGGCAATCGAACTATCCAGCACATAATGTGTCAAAGTAGGATATGCATGGTTATAGTTAAATAATAGTATATTTAACAGAACAAAATGAATTACCAAAAAAACTGCCAAATAGGGGCCAGAGTGATAGCACAGTAGGTAGTTTGCCTTGCATGCAACCAACCCAGGTTCAATCCCCAGCTTCCCCTGGGCCTAATAGGTGTGAGTTCTGAGTTTAGAGCCAGGAGTAACCCCTTAAAGTTATTGGGTGTTGCTGAATCTTCAGAGACTGGGCTGGGCTGAAAACTCCAGGTCCTTCTTGAAATGGGGGTGAACAGATTCCCCTTTCTGTCTAAAGGCACAGCAGTCACCAGCCACTCAGGGATAGAATCTGCCCAGTTCCACAATGGAACCTCGTCAAGCAGCCAAGCCACAAAATCATTCCAGCTCCACAACTCCTGGAGCACAACGCTACATACCTCCAAATTTCATAGTAATGTCAGCCCACTAAGACCACAGCAAATCTGATGAGCAGGTTGTGTAGAAGACACTCAAGCTCTGTGAAGGTTTAACTAGTACCAACCAGTTCTGTAAATCCTCAATGACTTTTGTTTTGTTTTTGTTTTTTGTTTTTTGTTTTGTTTTGTTTGGGTCACACCCGGCAGTGCTCAGGGCTTATTCCTGGCTCCAGGCTCAGAAATCGCTCCTTGCAGGCATGGGAGACCATATGGGAGTCCGGGATTCGAACCACTGTCCTTCTGCATGAAAGGCAAACGTCTTACCTCCATGCTATCTCTCCGGCCCTCTCAATGACTTTTGTAACACCATTTTAAGACATACTAATAATCACAAACTTGTTTTCATTGATATATATATATATTAGCACCAGGTGGTGCTAAGGGGTTACTCCTGGTTCTGCACTCAGAAATCACTCCTAGCAGGCTCAGGCGACCATATGGGATGCTGCAAATCGAACCTGGGTCCATCCCAGGTCGACTACGTGCAAGCAAACACTCACCAACTGTGCTATCGTTCCGGCCCCATAGATCTATTTTGTTAATCCCTTTTGCCATTATGTTGTGACAATCAATATCAAGTAAAATTTGTTTGTTCCTGCTAAGAGGGCAGCCTTAGGGGATAGGAATGAAACTGGGGAATTGGTGGAAGGAAAATCACACTGGTGGTTTGATTGGTATTAAATATGAATATTTAAAACAGCTGTACTAAGAATAACTTGGGGGCCGGAGAGATAGCATAGCCGCGTTTGCCTTGCAAGCAGCCGACCCAGGACCAAAGGTGGTTGGTTCGAATCCCTGCATCCCATATGGTCCCCTGTGCCTGCCAGGAGCTATTTCTGAGCAGATAGCCAGGAGTAACTCCTGAGCACTGCCGGGTGTGACCCAAAAACCAAAATAATAATAATAATAATAATAATAATAATAATAATAATAATAATAATAATAATAATAATAATAAAATAAAGAATAACTTGGTAAATCAAGGTGTTATAAAAAATGTTTTAACCCCCAAAAAGGTCGCATAAATTATCAAGAGATATGGCAATTATTAAAACAAAGATCAGATTCAGAAACATCTCAGAAATTCAATAATTTCCTAATTTGAAGCCTACCTGTTTTTGTTGGGGAGCCATGCCCAACGGTGCACAGGGCTTACTCCTGGCAGGATCAGGGTTCACTCCTGACAGGCTTAAGGGACCATTTGTGGTGCCAGGGACTGAAACCAGGTGGGCCTCATGCAAGGCAAAAACCCTACCAATTGTACTATTTCTTCTGCCCTGGAGCATACTTATGCAATAGAAAATATATCCTTTTAAAGTAAATTTGGATGACAGTTTTAATTATTTTCATATATTTTAAAGCGATCAGCAGAGAATTTGCTAATAAAATATCAAGACAGATGCAGTCTGAGCTAGCACTCATACTGTAAGTCCAAGTTCATGAATAATAAAAAAAAAAAAAATGGAGGGCCGGCACGGTGGCGCTAGAGGTAAAATGCCTGTCTGCCTTCCCAGCGCTAGCCTAGGACGGACCGTGGTTGGATCCCCCGGCGTCCCATATGGTCCCCCAAGCCAGGAGTGACTTCTGAGCGCATCGCCAGGAGTAACCCCTGAGCATCACCGGGTGTGACCCAAAAAAACAAAAAAAGAAAAAAGAAAAATGGACATGATCATAAATTATCCTCGAGGAGTTCACAAAAAATCTCAGCCACATGGCACTGTGGCTTCATTTTAAATGTTATATAAAATAGTTATTTAAAATAAATATCCCAAAATATAGGCATAAAAGAATATAAAGGTAGTTACCAGGGTATGAAAGGAAGGCAAGGAGTGAGGAGTCACTGTTTAATGGGTCAGAGTTTTCGTTTTACAAGATAGTAAGTTTTGGAGACAGCAGTGATAATGGGAGCTCATCTTTAAGACTGTTTAATCTCACTGAACTTACACCTAAAACTTATTAAGATGGTAAATTTTATACTGTATTTTTCCACAATAAAAGTATTAAGCAAAATATACAAGAAAAAAGACTAAAAGTAGATTAATCTGAAAATAAAATCCTGAAAGCAGTCATAAAGCAAATCCCTACACCCTTTTAAAAGGAGTTAAAAATTTTGCACTTACGGGGCTGGAGAGATAGCATGGAGGTAAGGCGTTTGCCTTTCATGCAGGAGGTCATCGGTTCGAATCCCAGCGTCCCATATGGTCCCCCGTGCCTGCCAGGAGCAATTTCTGAGCATGGAGCCAGGAGTAACCCCTGAGCACTGCCGGGTGTGACCCAAAAACCACAAAAAAAAAAAAAAAAAAAAAAAAATTTTGCACTTACCTTCATATTTAAAATGGTAACATTTTCCAAGCAATAAAACGGGGGAATTTCTACTAAAATATGTCTTTGTTTTCAATACCCAACCTAAACAACAAGAGAAAAAGAGAGAGAGAGGAGAAATAGTTTCAAGTTAAAGGATTTCAAACTAAAAGTTCAACAGTATTTTTAAATTTAATTTCAAATCATCAATGATCAACTATGAATGTGTAATGTTCACCGAGTTACAAAATATCTAGACAATAAGCTAAAAAATGAAAGCCATTTGTGGTCCTTTCAAATACAGTGGGAAAAAAAGTAACTCCCGTCTGTTCATTTTTCAAAGATGAGAGAAAATAATATAATTAAAAATCACTTCCAAAAAAATAAGCTTCAAATGAAAAGAAAGACCCTTTAAGAAAAAGATTCCTTCCCAGCATTAGCCTCTGGCAATCCTCTGTCCCTAGTCACTAGCCCCTAAAAAAATTCTGATTACTCGACGCCTGAGGCCCTGCAAGGACACACATTTCACAAGCCCGGATTTGTGGTACTTTCAAAGCTCAGCCACACTCATGTGATGCCTATTTTCTCTCCCTATTTCTATTTCCTGTGCAGATCATGCAAAACCTCAAGCTGTACTTCCTTCAGCACTCCAGGAGGCTAGGACAGAAAACAAGGATTTCTCCCAAGGCCTAGACTACAGTTTTACTTGTCTATGAAGGCAAGGCAGAACTGAAAATCCACCAATAACAAACACACAAATGATTTACAGAATTACAGAATTTCTTTTTGGTTTCGTTATTTAGTTTTGCTTGGCTGGTTTGCATATTAATGTTTAAAAAAATTAAATTGCATTTCATGTTTAAAAAACCCTGTAAGGAATGTACCACTGCTCTTTGCCTAGGCTTACTACTAATCGAGCTACCAGAACACTAGATTACAGAGAGAAAAAAATTAAGGATATAAAAACCATGGGCCAGAGCGGTGGCACAAACGGGAAGGTGTTGGCCTTGCATACACCAACCTAGGACAGACCACGGTTCGATCCCCCAGCATCCCATATGGCCCCCCAAGCCAGGAGCGATTTCTGAGCACATCACCAGGAGTAACCCCTGAGCATCACCGGGTGTGGCCCAAAAATCAAAAAACAAAAAATAAAGGATATAAAAACCAGACTGCATAGGAACACACAGATGGGAGTATAGGTAAGAGCCATAGTAAGAAGAATGATAAGTTCCTCTTCTATGTAATGAAAAGAAAGTATTAGAATTTATGCTCTTCCCCAATCCCTCTCCCCTCTTTAAATATTTTAATTAACATGGTGAGAGGTCATTTAGGGACACAACCAGCAGTGCTTGAAGGTTACTCCCAGTTGTGTTTTCAGTAGATTATTTGGTCCTGGGGATCAAACTGTTATGGGCTCACACACAAAGCCCAATCTTTTACTCTCTCCAACCCATCTCCAAATTTTTTTTTCCCCCCAAGACTTGGTGGGTCAACTCCATTTTTTTTTTTTTTTTTTTTGGATTTTGAGCTATGCTCAGGGGTTACTCCTGAATATCTGCTCAAAAATAGCTCCTGGCAGGCACGGTGGACCATGTGGGATGCCGGGATTTGAACCAACCACCTTAGGTCCTGGATAGGCTGCTTGCAAGGCAAACACCACTGTGCTATCTCTCCGGCCCCATTTTTAATTCTAAATTTCAATCTAGGGGCCAGAGTAGTGGCACAGGTGGTAGAGCATTTGCCTTGCATGCACAAACATAGGACAGACTGTGGTTCGATCCTCCTGGCATCCCATATGGTCCCCCAAGCCAGGGTTGATTTCTGAGCACATAGCCAGGAGTAACCCTGAGTATCACCAGATGTGCCCCCCAAAAAAGCAAATAAATAAATAAGTTGAAATCTATATCAACAAGGAGATGAAACAAAGGCAAATTTAAAAGGTGCAGTTTTCTAAATGAAACCTAAGAAAAATAGGTAAAATGCTGGTACAAGAGTACAATGGGGAAGGCACTTGCCTTCATTCAATTGGCTGACCCCAGTTAAATCCTCAAGCACTATATATGGTTCCTCTTAGCACTGCCAGGAGTGATCCTTGAACTGAGAACCAGGATTAAGCCTTGAGCACAGCCAGGTGAGGTGGTAGGGACAAAGGGGAGGAGAGGAAGGAGGAGAAGATAGAGGAAAAGAAGGAAACGAAGAAAGGAAAGAAAAAAAAGTAGGTAAGATTTGCAAGAACCCAAAGAACACACGGAGAGATAGCATGGAGGTAATTCGTTTGCCTTGCATACAGAAGGATGGTGGTTTAAATCCTAGCATCTCATATAGTTCCCTGAGCCTGCCAGGAGCAATTTCTGAGCATAGAGCCAGGAGTAACCCCTGAGCACTGCTGGGTGTGACCATAAAGAAACAAACAAACAAAAAAGAAAAAAACCAAAGAACACAAAATAAAACACAAAGAACACAGAAATAATAAGGCTGATATCTATACTGTCAAGGACCCAAGAGAAAGGTCATTTCCTTATTAATATGTTTTTGTGGGGTTTTTTTTGTTTTTGTTTTTTGGTTTTTGGGCCACACCCGTTTGATGCTCAGGGGTTACTCCTGGCTATGCGCTCAGAAATCGCCCCTGGCTTGGGGGGACCATATGGGACGCCAGGGGATCGAACCATGGTCCGTCCTACGCTAGCACTTGCAAGGTAGACACCTTACCTCTAGCGCCACCTTCCCGGCCCCTCCTTATTAATATGTTTAAAGAAAGTCAAGTTTCTAGGAACTGGAGCAATGGTGCAGCGGTAGGGCATTGGCCTTGCACATGGCTGACCCAGGACGGACCAAGGTTCGAACCCCCGGCATCCCATATGGTCCCCCAAGCCAGGAGCTATTGCTGAACACATAGCCAGGAGTAACCCCTGAGCGTCACCAGGTGTGGCCCAAAAATAAAAATTAAAATGTCAAGTTTCTATATCTCATAAACTCATAAAGGAAGGTTAAAAAATAAAGTATATTGCTCTTTTTTTTTTTTTTTTTGGTTTTTGGGCCACACCCGGTGGTGCTCAGGGGTAACTCCTGGCTGTCTGCTCAGAAATAGCTTCTGGCAGGCACGGGGGACCATATGGGACACCGGGATTCGAACCAACCACCTTTGGTCCTGGATCGGCTGCTTGCAAGGCAAACGCCGCTGTGCTATCTCTCCAGGCCCCATATATTGCTCTTAACTCTTCAGTTCTATGTGATGGTTTGTCTTTAGTGCAACACAAGACTAACAGTGATAAGAGCCAAAAAGAAGAAAACAGTATAGGGGTTAAGGTGACAGTCTGCATGTGCCAGTCTTACATGTGACATTCTGAATTCAATCCTCAGCCTACATAGTCCCCAAACCCAAGCATCACTAGATGTAGCTCTTGGAGGCCCTTCTGCACCACTGAGGTCATCACTAGCACTGCATACTCAGAATCTCATACCGAACTACTTAGCCCAATTGACCAAGAATCATCAAGAGTGTCCCCAGACTCCCAAACTACTGCTTGGGAGGCTTCCCCAAAATAAATAAATAACCCTAAGTTGTGTTCAATAATTTAGGGAACAGTAAGACCTGGAAGTAACAAAGGCCACTTGGATACCATTTCAAGACTTATGTGAACTTGAATATGTCACTCAAACTCAACTTTCTAATTTACAAAACTTGAGTATCATTATCTATAACTGAGAGAGGAGATTAGTCCAGAGAGAGCATGAAGCTTAAGACACAAGACTTACATATAGCTCCTATGCACCACTGGGTATGCCCCCAACAATCCCCCCAAAAAAGAGATAAACTATTTAAATAAGAAGGTACATTAATTACCTATCCTGCTAGAAAATGATCTATTAGATCTTCCTATGCCACTCACTCATACTATACAAACTCTAAAACAAGAAAATATGAAAAACATTTTAGAATCAAAATCAAACTGATAGGACCAGAGAGATAGTGCAGGGGTAAGGCTCTTCTTGCCTTTTATGTGGTTGGTTCTGATTCAAAGCCCTGAACCACATAGGGTCCTCTGAGCAGCACCAGGAATGATTCCTGAGCACAGAGACAGGAATAGTCCCTGATCATCACCAGATGCAGCCCAAAAACAAACCAAAAAAATCAAACTGAACCTCTATGTACTGCCAGAATTTTTTTCTGTCCAATTTTTTGTTTGTTTTTGTTTTGGGGGTCACACCCAGTGGGGTTCAGGAGTTACTCCTGGCTCTGTGCTCAGATCACTCCTGGCAGGCTCAGGGGACCATACTGGATACCAGGGATCAAACCAGGGTCAGCAGTGTGAGAAGCAAACACCCTACCCACTATGCTATCACTCCGGCCCCCATACTATCCAATTTTAAAGCTTACAAAGCTTTAATGTAATGAAACAAGTATCTTATTGGTAGAGAATAAACATAGAGATAGATGAAGTACAGAAACCCAGGGCTGGAGCAATAGTACAGCAAGTAAGTTGGGTAGGGCATATCCCAGATGGTTCCCTGTGTACCACTAGGAGTAATTCCAGAATGCAGAGCCAGAAATAACCCTTGAGCCTGCCAGGTGTAGCCCAGAAAGAACAAAAATTTACAATGAGAATTGATTTTTTAAAATCACAGAAACTCTGTGGCCAGGAATACAGCCTAGTGGTAAAGCATTTGATTTTTGACTCTTCTATCTACATTCCTTACATAACAGTTTCACTCATCAAAAAAATATGAAAAAGGCCAGAGAGAGAACATAAGGTTAAGATGCATGGATGACCCCAGTTTGATCTCAGTTCCACAAAGTAGCCTCGAGTATTCCCAGGTCCAGTCCTGATGGCCTCCCAAGTATAACCAGGCAAAGCACTACAGAAACTGGAGCGCCACAGGGGGTGCCTAGGAAATCCCAGCATGCCCAGTAGCACCATGACCTTGAACTCCTGGCACCCTTGACCAAGAATTGCCTGAAGGAGGCATAGCACAGGAGATTAAAGCACTTCCTTACTCACAAACAAGTTGGTATGGTTTATAGTCCCCCCAGCACCACTAGGAATGACCCCTGAGCATAGAGCCTGAAGTAAGACTTGGTCACTACTTGGTGTATCCCCCCTTCCATGTCTTACCCCCCAAAAATTATAGCGAGGGAGTGTAAAGACAGAGCAGACAGGTGAGAGAGTACAGGGGAGGGCAGAAGGAAAACTGGGGTCATTGGTGGCAAGAGAGGTGCACTGGTGAAGGGTTTTGGACATTCTATGACTCAATATTAACAACTTTGTAATTATCTCACAGTGATTCAACTAAAAAGTCATTTATTGGGCCCGGAGAGATAGCACATCGGCGTTTGCCTTGCAAGCAGCCGATCCAGGACCCAAGGTGGTTGGTTCGAATCCCGGTGTCCCATATGGTCCCCCGTGCCTGCCAGGAGCTATTTCTGAGCAGACAGCCAGGAGTAACCCCAGAGCGTTGCCGGGTGTGGCCCCAAAACTAAATAAATAAATAAATAAATAAATAAATAAATAAATAAATAAATAAATAAATGTCATTTATTAAAATAAAACAAAACTTTTTTTGTTTTTTGGGCCACACCCAGTGATGCTCAGGGGTTACTCCTGGCTATGCACTCAGAAATCGCTTCTGACTTGGGGGACCATATGGGACTCCAAGAGATCGAACCGTCCTAGGTTAGCACGTGCAAGGCAAACAAACACCCTACCACTTGCGCCACTGCTCCAGCCCAAAATGAAAAGATTTTTAAATGTTAAATTAAGAGTAGGTAAATGATACACATCGTCAAATATATCCTTGAGCTTACATGATTTTTAAGTCATGGTACTTACTATATTTCATGTTGTTCCAAGCAGATATAAATTTAGTTTTCAGCTTGTCGACTTCATCTGTTCCTGTGGCCTCCATATTCAAATTCTAAAAAATTAGCCATCACTTGATTGCATTCTTCTGTAGAGTTTAACCTTTTGTACTGACTTAAAAAAAATTAAAAAGAATAAAAGAAAAAGAGAAAAAAGTAGCAATAAGTATATTTCATATGTTGCCATGCTTGCTAAGTTTACTTATTAAGTGATTCAACGTGAGCTGGGAAAATGCAAACCAATCTCTCATTTTACAGAACAGAATATTATGTCATCCATAAATACTTTAATTACAAAAACATTTAATACCAAATATACAACAATAAAATTAACACCAATCGTTTCCCCCAGGCATTCACAATTAAGTACAGTAAATAAATCAGCTAGTAACACTGTTCAGCTTTGGTGCTAATGAGACCATCAAGATTTATTTGTAATTAGGGAAGGTGATTTGAAGTCTTATGAAAAATGGCTCTTCAGAATGGAGGCTTCCATTCTAACTGGAATGGATGGGCTCTTCTTTCAGAGAGTTCTTTAGTTTTCTTTTCTTTATTGTTTTTGGTTTGGGGGCCACACCTGGCCAAACTCAGGGGTCACTCCTGGCTCAACACTCAGGAAATACTTCTAGTGAAATATTTCTCTGTTAAACTTTACTTTTTTGTAAAATCTTTATTTAAGCACCACGTTTACAAACATGTTTGTAGTTGGGTTTCAGTCATAAAAAAAAGTACACCCCCTTCACCAATGCAACCTTTCCACTATCAATGCTTCCCATCTCCCTCCTCCCCCACCCCCTGT
Source organism: Suncus etruscus (assembly GCF_024139225.1). Lineage (NCBI taxonomy): Eukaryota > Metazoa > Chordata > Mammalia > Eulipotyphla > Soricidae > Suncus > Suncus etruscus. Next base: position 15,502,108 of record NC_064853.1, read on the forward strand.
CTCTTTCACCCCTTCCATTCCCTGTTTCTTTCACTCATTATCATTGTCATGATAGCTGTTGGTGTAGTTATTTCTCTAACTACACTCACCAATCTTTGTGGTAAGCTTCATATCATGGTCTGTCTGGTCCTTCCATGTCTCTGGGTGTTATTACCATATTGTCTTTTATTTTTCTTAAATCCCACAGATGAGTGAGACTATTCTGTGTCTGTCTCTCTCCCCCTGACTCATTGCACTCAGCATAATAGTTTCCATGTCCATCCATGTATAGGAAAATTTCATGACTTCATCTCTCCTGAAGGCTGCAGAATATTCCATTGTGTATATGTACCACATTTTCCTTAGCCATTCATCTGTTGAAAGGTATCTGGGTTGTTTCCAGATTCTGGCTATTGTAAATAGTGCTGTAATGAACATAGGCATGCAGAGGGCATTTTTGTATTGCGTTTTTGTGTTCCTAGGTTATATCCCTAGAAGTGGTATTGTAGGATCATATGACAGCTCAATTTCCAGTTTTTTGAGGAATAGTGTTTTACTTTCTAAAGTAAGATAGTTCATACATAACCTTCCTATATCACTCCTGCAGCTTTTCCTACTTCATTTGCTCTGTCACTCACTAGCTAGGGACCATACTTGCTCCTAGGGTTCAAACACTGGTTGCAATACATATGAGGGTCACATGCTTGGCCTTACATACTAGGACACTTGGTTGGAATGTGCTGGAAACCACATCCTTTGCTTACGGCACCAGGCATGACAAACCCCTGCCTCATCATCAGTGCAGGCATGCTATTACTGAGTTGGGCTCTGGGCCTAAAGCCACCACATTGTACTTGAAAATAAAATGGCTTAGAGCAAGCCCCGCAACCAAGCATGCATACAAATCACCTCAATCCAGTGCAAATTCTGAAATCCAGTGCATGCAACCTCTGATCAAAATGAAGGAAAAAGAAAAAAAAAATTTAAGAGGGAGAGATCAGGAGAAAAAGAAATAAATCTATTTTTCAAAGTAGAATGACTTTTTCTTTACAATATAAGAACTAAGCTACAAGAGTCAGAACTAAGGTCACAAGAGGAACGAACACACATGTCTGGGTATATGTGAGGCCTTGAGTTCAATCCTCAGTACCATGTGAACCCTAGTGTTGATGGAAATGAACCTGGCTCCAAAACAGCCAGACTCCAGGCACTGGACTGGGGAGGTGACCCAAAGGGCTGAAATGCAGGTTTTACAAGAGAAAAACTCAACTTGAATACCTGGCACCATATGTTCCCCTGAGCAGAGTTGGGAGCAGCCCTAAAAGTGTCAAATATGGCATCCAAACAACTACAAAAAGATAAAACCCTGCATTTTGCTTCAACACAAACAGAAATGGAGAGTGTTGTACTAAGTGAAATAAGGCAGGACAAGGACATACATGACTGGTAGGTGACAAACAAAAGAGCCACTGTCCATGAGGTGACCAAGACAGAGGGACCTAGGAGCATTCAATGAACCATGGTGAAGGATTTTGGTACTTGGATGGTGATGGCTGTGGTGGTGGCAACAATGTGCCTATAAATAGAAACATTTCTACTCCTATATTCAATGCTTCATCAACCTAAATTAAAATTTCAAGAAAAATGTAGGTCTATCTAGGGCCTGAGCAGTGGCAAAAGCAGTAGGGCATTTGCCTTGCACATGCTAACCTAGGACGGACCTCGATTCAATCCCCCAGCATCCCATATAGTCCCCAAGCCAGGAGTAATTTCTGAGCACAGAGCCAGGAGTAACTCCTGAGTGTCACCAGGTGTGCCCCCCCCCCCGTCCAAAAATTTACGTCTAGAGAAATAGAAGCACAAGAGTTAAAGTACTTGCCTTGCACACAGCCAACGCTGGTTCATCCCCAGCACTTCATATGGTCCTTAGAAACCCACCAGGAGTGATCCCTGAGCACTGAGCCAGAAATCAGCCTGAGTACAACCATGTGTAGTCCAAAAATCAAAAGAAATTAAAAAACCTTCTATTAACATAATGCAAAATGTTGAGACACTTGAAGTCTTCCCATTAAATCCAGAACAAGGCAAGGGCATTCCTTCTCACCTCTCTTTTTTTAAATTGCACACAAAGTCTATCTAATATAGTAACATAATCCCCCAAAAAGAAAGTGAGAGTTGTATAGGATTGAGAGGAAAAAAATTAAATGTTTTTCTTCAAGACACTGTGACTGAAAACTTAGAGGGAAAAGTCAACCACTCTAAAGAAAAATAATTTTCCTGGAAATAATAAATGAAAAAGTTTGCAGGATACAAGATTGAAGTACAAACCAATCACTTTCCTTTCAACTTAGGGTTGAAATTAAAAACACACTATCATTTATAATATACCCCAGATCCTTGAAATACATATATATTTATACATATATATATACCTATACCTATGTATATATTTCAAAACCTTGAAATACATGTGTGTATAAATATATACATACATATAAAAGATACATGCACAAGAGCAACATGAAGAAAATTACAAAGTTCTGAAAAGGTAACAAAAGAACTAAACAGGGGCCAGAGAGATCGCACAGCAGTAGGGCGTTTGCTTTGCAAGCAGCCGACCAAGACCAACGCTGGTTCGAATCCAGCATCCCATATGATCCCCAGCACCTACCAGGAGCGATTTCTGGGTTTAGAGCCAGGAGTAGCCCCTGAACACCACCAGGTGTGGCCCAAAAACTAAAACAACAACAACAAAAACCAAAAGAACTAAGCAATGGAAAAATATTAAAAGTTCACAAACAGGAAGATTCAATGCTCTCAAGCTATCATTTCTTATCAATTTGATCTTTAGCTTTAATGTAATCTCAAAGTTGTTTATTTTATAGATACAAACAAATTAGTTCTAAACTTTATACAGAGGCAAAAAGCCCAGAACACAGGACCAAATACTGAAGAACGCAGTAAATTAGAGGGACAAGAATATGGCTTATGGGGAAAGCACGAGCCTTGCATATGCAAAGGCCTAATTTCAATCTCTGGCACCAAATCCTCCCTTTTCCCCAGCACCATACCATAAAATAAAACCCAAAGGACCTGGAGTATGGTCATGACTTTTAACTAGAATACCCAAGGCACAGTCCCCACAGAAATCAATGATAATCTAAATGTTCTTCATTCAAATTCATAATTTCTGCTCTTTGAAAAAACTGTTAGGTATAGAAATTAAGTCACAGACTAAGAGAAATCATTTTCAAGGACAATTCTGACAAACACAACCCAATCTCAAAATGAGTTGGAGACCTTAGGACAGCTGATCAATGAAGGTGACGAGTAAGCAGAGAAACCTACATCTACATCAGATGCCATCAGGAAAACCAGAAACATTAATGAGAACATTAATTTGGATACTTACCTATCAGAATGGTCAAAATCCAAAACATTGGCCATCGCTATTTACTGGTTAGGATGTGTACTTGCTAGTACAAAAATGGTACAGCCACTCTCGACTGATTTGAGAGTCTTTATAAAACTACCTATTTCTCTCCTTACTACCTAGCAATTTACACTTCTTGAAATGTATTCGAAGACACTGAAATTTTATATCCACACCAAAAAAAAAATTGCAAAGATGTTTCTAGAAGGTTTATGATGAATGGCCAGACCTTGGAAGCAACTAAGATATCCGTTAGTAGGTGAGCAGATAAATAAATTGTGAGCCATGCAGACAACTGAATATTATTCAGCATTAAAGGGAAAAAAACTAAACTATCTTGCCAGGAAAAGAGAAGAAAACTAAATATATAATACTAGATGAAAGAAGCCAATCTGAAAAGGCTACATTCTGCATGATTCTAACTGTCTGACATTCTGGAAAAGGCCAAATGATGGAGACAGTAAAAAGATCAGTGGCTGCCAGGGATTGGGGGTGGAAGGATAAGGAATGAACAGGCATAAGATAGAGGTTTTTTAGTGCAAAGGAATTATTCTCTGTGCTATTATAATGGTGAGCACACGTCAAACATTTATCTGAAATCACAGAATGTACAACACCAAGCATAAACCTTCACTGTAAAGTATGACTCTGGGGTGAAAAGAATATGTCAATGGAGGCTCACCAGCTGCAACAGCTCTACCCTCCAGTGCGAGATGTTGACAGAGGGAGAAATATGTTAGAGGTGCAGAAAAGCCACGGGTACAACTACACGTTATACACAGATAGCTGTATAACTACCACTCAATTTTTCTGGGAATCTAAAATTGCTCTAGATAATAAAGCAAAAAAATACCCAAAATGGGGGCCGGAGAGATAGCACAGAGGTAGGGCGTTTGCCTTGCATATGGCCACTCCAGGAAGGACCCAGTTAGATTCCTGGCATCCCATATGGTCGTCCAGCCTGCCAGGGGCAATTTCTGAGTGCAAAGCCAGGAGTAAACCCTGAGCGCCACTGGGTGTGGCCCCAAAAAACCAATCAATCATCAATTAATCAATCAAGCAAGCAATAAAGTTTAAAAAATAGATACTCAAAACAGTAAAAAAAATAATAAAGACCAGCAAGTATATGAAAGTGAAATATGTATGCATACACATGTACCCCAACTTATACATGCATGCAGAAAACCATGTCTAGGAGCCTATAATGTGGAAAGTGAAGCAGCAACCAGAGCATAGAAGTGTGGATCCAACTGGCTAATCACATGGGACTGACTCCAAGGGTTGGTTCTCTTTGGTCCCCGAGCACCTCTGGAAGCAACCCACAAGCACTGAGCTGAGAGGAGCACAAATAGCAAAAAGGACAAGAAAATATCCAAGGGGCCAGAGAGATAGCATGGAGGTAAGGCATTTGCCTTTCATGCAGGAGGTCATCGGTTCGAATCCCGGCGTCCCATATGGTCCCCCGTGCCTGCCAGGAGCAATTTCTGAGCATGGAGCCAGGAATAACCCCTGAGCACTGCCGGGTGTGAGCCAAAAATCACAAAAAAAAAAAAAAAAGGAAAGAAAGAAAATATCCAAGATGAAAGGCCACATTTCCTTTCTTCACTTATCTTGATTAGGTCACTTCTACTGAGCCTCATTTAAAATCATCACAAATGCAAGCAGGAATGATAGCACAGCAAGTAGGGCATTTGCCTTGCATGTGTCTGGCTTGAGTTCAATCCCCACCATCCCATATGGTCCCCTGAACACCACCAGGGATTATTCCTGAGTGCAGTCAGGAGTAACCCCTGAGCATCGCCAGGCATGGGCCAAAAACAAAACAAAACAAAAATCACAAATGGGGGCCGGGCGGTGGCGCTGGAGGTAAGGTGCCTGCCTTGCCTGCGCTAGCCTAGGACGGACCGCGGTTCGATCCCCCGACGTCCCATATGGTCTCCCAAGAAGCCAGGAGCAACTTCTGAGCGCATAGCCAGGAGTAACCCCTGAGCGTCACAGGGTGTGGCCCAAAAACCAAAAAAAAAAAAAAAAAAAAATCACAAATGATTCAAAAATACAGTGTGTGACTGAAAAATGGGGTAAATAAAATGAAAGATGGGCCTAGGTCAGGTTAACTTCAAACAGAAACAACTCTAGCACTCAATGAGAATCTGCAAAGATGTTCCATTACAAAATTCCCAATGGTCTGTAAAAAGATGAAATTGCTTAGACAGAGTCCTTCTCCCAGCTAGTCACAAGCATAAACTTTACTTTCTCTCTTGTGACTCTCCAGAGCAGTTAAGGCTGCATTAACGGGCTTGGATAATAGTCCCTGTCAATTGGTAAAACATTTTCTCCTTAAAATAAGAGTAGAGTAAGGAGGATGGGGGGAATTAATACGTATGCTTGTTCAATCTATTTGGTTTTGTTCTTTTGTTTTGGGGGGATCATACCTATAAGTCATGCACTATATTTTTGAATCATTTGTGATTTTTCTTATTTTCTTTTCTTTTTGGCCCATGCCTGGCTTGCACTCAGGAATAACTTCTGGTGGTCTTCAGGGGACCATATGGGATGGTTGGAACCAAACCCAGGCCAGACACATGCAAGGCAAGTGCCCTACCTGCTGTGCTATCACTTCCACTCCCCTTTGTGATGATTTTAAATCATGTAGTTTGCTCCCAGAGGTGCTCAGGGACCAAATAGAACCTGGACGCAAACCACAAGCACTGAGCTGGGAGGAGCACAAATAGCAAAAAAAGAAAAAGAAAATATCCGAGATGAAATGCCATGACTGGCAAACTTGAACGACCATATGGGATGCCAGGAATTTGAACCTGGGTCCATCCCGGGTAGGCCACATGCAAGGCAAATGCCCTACCACTGTTCTATCACTCTGGCCCAAACACATTTTTTGTTTTGTTTTGTTTTTTGGGTCACACCCGGCAGCGTTCAGGGGTTACTCCTGGCTCTATGCTTAGAAATCGCTCCTGGCAGGCTTGGGGAACCATATGGGTGCTGGAATTCGAACCACCGTCCTTCTGCATGCAAGGCGAACGCCCTGCTTCTATGCTATCTCTCCAGCCCCCAAAACACATTTTTAGTCAAAAAATAGTCTTGGGGCCTGAGAACCCAAGGTTAAGCCACTCCCAGATACGGTCCAAACATCAACAACAAAAATAACTTTAGTTTTTCCCATCAGCTAAAGAGTAAACAAAAACTCCCTAACATATACATGTTGGTAGGGCAGGAACAAAAACACATGCTTTGCATGTGGCTCACCTGAGTTTGATCCTCAACATCCCATATGATCCTTTGAGCCCTTCCAGGAGTCAGCCCTGAGAACTGTCAGATGTAGCCCACCTCCCCCAATATAAAATAAGGAGCATTTCAGTAAACATATAAAGCAACCAGGCAAGTTTAATTCCTAAACTGTATCACTAATTATCTGAAAAGCAGATTAAAAACTACACAGTTCTTCAGGAAAGAAGAGCCACAGACAGCATGGTCTGAAAATCACCGATTGAGACCTAGATGTCATTTTTCGAGTCACTTTTTCTAACCATAATCATGCATTAAGACAGACGATAAATTATAAACTGATAAATGTAAAAAGTACTCAAACCAAGGTCCTTGAAGGGCAGGTGAAGGTAATCAGCCTCTCCCATCTGGCAACAAAGAGAATATTTTATCCACTGAGGATTTAAAGCCAACTTAAAGCTCCTGACAGAACTTTAGGCGTTGATTCCACAGAATATATCTCAGACTCAGAGTCGGACGATGCGATAAAAATTCGGCAGCCTTCCAGAATTTGCGTATGCTCGGGCATCTTTCCCAAGTGCTATTCTGCAGCACAATGAAATAGAGATATTGATTGGGAATTTTTGAGGTGCTCTTAGCTATACATTCAAGTAAAATGAACTGTGAGGCCTGCTCCATGCTTTTCATCAACTGAAACCTTTTCTAGCTGCTTGCATTTTCAGTAAAAAATATCAATTCTCAGTCTGACCTTGAAAGGCTCTAAATGTGGGGCTCTGTCCTCTCTACTCTTTTTTTTTTTTTTTTTTTTTTTTTGGTTTTTGGGCCACACCCAGTGATGCTCAGGGGTTACTCCTGGCTGTCTGCTCAGAAATAGCTCCTGGCAGGCACGGGGGACCATATGGGACACCGGGATTCGAACCAACCACCTTTGGTCCTGGATCGGCTGCTTGCACGGCAAACACCCTGTGCTATCTCTCCGGGCCCCCTCTCTACTCTCTTGTTTCTTCACCCTGATTCCGTTTTGGGTTGACAGAATCATCACTTTTTTGATTGAACTAGAACGCTGGGAAGTTTCCAGTGTGTCATTCAAAACCTTCAGATGTATTTACTATTTTAGGTTCTCACTCAAATTCTAGGCCCTCCCAGCAGATGGAGGTAAGGCCTGTTGATCTCCAAGATAACAGGGTCTGAACAGCACCTTGTTCCTGGGTCCCAGCAATCAACTACCCACTCTGGTTGATGAGTATCACAAGAAGAGGCCCCAAACACCATGCTTAGAGGGACCATATCCTGCAAAAAATGTTCAATTCTACCTACTTTACCATTCAACTCACCTTTATTTTTTTTTTAATTTTTATTGTGACCAAAGTGCATTACAAATCTTTCACTGCATCATTTATGGTACATAGTGACAATGAATGAGGGGCCTTCCCACCACCAGTGCTGTCCTCCCTCCACCCCTTTCCCAGTATGCATCCCATATCTCCCTCCTCTATCCCCCAGTATGCTAGTGCAACTGGTCTCCACTTTACAGCTTGTTGTAGATTGAGCATCTATTCCACAGTCATTGGAGCTAAAAAGGATAAGAAAAAGGGGAGAAAAAAATTTGGTGACAACTACCAAAAAAAGAAAGAAGAGAGAGAGAGAGAGAAAAAAAGAAAAGAAAAATGGAAGAAAAAAGAAAAAAAATGGACCTGGCAAATAAAAATAAAAATAGATCTCTAAATAATAACCACAAGAGTGAAAAAGAATGAGAAAAGTGGAAGAAAAAAGAGAAGGAAAATAAAGTCAAAAACTAACAAATCAAAACAAAACAAGAAAAAGTATGGGTGCTGAAGTGGTAGGGTTTGGCGTTCCCCCCACTTTTTTTTTTTTTTTTTTTTTTTTTTTTTTGCATAGGCACAGTAAGCATTGGGGAAGAAAGGGAATTCCCATGGCCTAAGAGATTCAGGACAACTCACCCTTTATTGCCCCATTTACTCACTCCCATCCCCCCAGCTCCTTCTAGTAACTACTAACTGGTCTTAGAGGCTATAAGTTTGGTTTTGTTTTATTTAACTTATGCTTCTTCGTTTTTCCAATTATGGCCCCTTCTAACTTTGCTTCCTTCCTGTGTCCCCTTTTCTACCATTTGGCCCTCCAATATCAGGCCATCCACCCGTTATGTGATATCTACCTTAGTCCTCACAGAATATCTTGAGACCTTTGGGGGCCGGGAGTAGAATAGGCTCCCCCAGTTGAAACATAAAACAGTAATTAACTTTGTCCATATTAGTGAAATCATCATCACTTATTAAAATTCCAATTGGTTATGTTGTTGTTGTTGTTGTTGTTCAACTCCTTACTTACTTACCAATCTCCTAGCATTCAATCCGCAAGTTTAAAAATGAGCTGTGTGGGGCCCGGAGAGATAGCACAGCGGCGTTTGCCTTGCAAGCAGCCGATCCAGGACCAAAGGTGGTTGGTTCGAATCCCAGTGTCCCATATGGTCCCCTGTGCCTGCCAGGAGCTATTTCTAAGCAGACAGCCAGGAGTAACCCCTGAGCATCGCCAGGTGTGACCCAAAAACAAAACAAACAAACAAACAAACAAACAAACAAAAAAACTTAGCTGTGTGTAAGCTTAGTGTGCTTATCTGGGAAAAGTGGCGAGAAAAATGGCAAGTACAAAAAAAAAAAGAAGAGCAGTGGCTATGCTTGGACTATACACTATCAGATTGTAAGGTGAAGAAGAAATAAAGACAAAAAGATTCAAAAGAAAAAATAACATAATACAGGCATGACACATACTCATAAACTGACTTTTTAAAAAGGAACAATGGGTGACAGGAGCAATAACACAGCGGGTAGAGCCAGCGCCTTGCATGTGGATGATCCCTGTTCAATCCCCAGCATCCCACATGGTTCCTCCGAGCCCACCAGGAGTGGAACACAGAGCCAGTAGCAATCCCTGAGTATCACTGGGTATGGCCTGTAGAATAAAAATAAAAATATAAAGTCCAGGGGCCGAATAGCCTGGAGGTAAGGTGTTTGCCTTTCCTGCAGAAGGTCATAGGTTCGTATCCCGGCATCCCATATGGTCCCCGGAGCCTGCCAGGAGCAATTTCTGAGCATGGAGCCAGGTGTAACCCCTGAGCACTGCCGGGTGTGACCCAAAAACCAAAAAAAAAAATATATATATATATGTATGTATATATATGTGTGTATATATATATATGTGTGTATATATATGTGTGTGTATATATACGTATATATACATACATATATATATGTATATATATATAGTCCACAAGTTGGGTGAGGCTGCCCCAGGCACTGTGTTTTTAACCCCTCTGGCCGACAGGTCAGATGAAGCAAGGTAGTTGCAGGGAAGAAATAATACACAGCAGTTAGGAAAGATATTCATTGGAGTCAGCTAGCTTTATTCCTCAAGGTTTTTCTCTGCCATGAGTCTCTGCCATGTGTTTTCTTTGCTGAGCTCCCCCTGCCCTCTACTGCCTAATCCATAGGCTTTCTCTTTCTCCAGCCAAAAACTGACACTTTTTCTTTTCTATCCAGAAACACCACCCATCAGGGTGGGGTAAAGGCCTGTAATCCAGGTGGACTTTTACTTACCAAAAGAAGAGGTTAGGGAAACAGGAAGTTGGGGGAAGGGTTACAATGGCAAAAAATAAATAAATAAATAAGTAAAGGAACAATAAAATCAAAGATAGCACATGGGTTAAAGCAATGCCTTGCTGGCACCTGAACCCCACATAGTCCCTGGTATCACCACGAGTGGTTCTAGAGGTCCCTGAGTACTGCTGGGGTGGCCCAGAAATTTCCCCAGCATTCATTCTCAGATACAACAGGATAGCACTGCCTCCAGGACAGTCATCATAAACATTTTTTGTGATTCTCCAAGATGACATGCCAGGAACAAACACTAGAACAAGACACAATGACTTTGTAAAGATGCCATCAACGAACTATAGATGCTCTTGCCTCTCAAACATACAAAGTAGAACATCCACAGACTAAAATTTGACATCTGGTGTCCAGCAGGATCATAATATCAAACAACAGAAAACGAAAAACCAAGAGAAATATGCTGAGGGGAAGAGAGCAATTTCAGGGCCCACAAGATGGTACACCGAACAGGGCACCAGTTTTGCCTACAGCCCACCCAGGCTCAATCCCCAGCAAGCACTCATACTGTCCCCTGAGCACTAGCAAGAGAGATTTCCAAACACAGAACCAGGAATAACCCCTGAACATCTCCAGGTGTGATACACCGGGAAGGGGGGGGGGGGGGATTCAATATAAACCTTAACTTTTGAGGTTTAGAGCAAGTAGATGTGGTAAAATTTGATCAATTATGTAAATAAGATCTTTCTCAAGCCCCTTTCTATTAGTTACATTTGCCAAATAAAAGGCATCCATATTATTATGACTGGTAATTACATGTCATTGAAACAAAAAATATCATTTATTCATTCACCAAGTCTGTGAGTTGTTACTTCTGCAAGGCACCATGGGAGAGACAATGAACCTTGAAACTCTATTCCTATCCTCATTAATCTTACATTTTAATAAACAAGACAATTATAACTAAGCAACACAAAACTAAACATGGTAATAGCTCACACTACAAATACAAACAGTTAGTATTATTAAGAAATATTTCCTGGGCCAGGGAGATAGCTCAAAGGGCTAGAACCGTGGCAGGCCCTGCATTTACGAGATCCTAGTATCAGCCGGTGCTACCAAGTACTGGTGGGGAAGCCCCCCACTAAAAATAATAAGAGAAATATTTCCCTCCTTCCCAATAAGAATATTTACACACAATAACTACCAGAGTAACACAGAGTCACAACTGGCCTTCTTTTAATGCAAAGAACAAATACACACAAATAACAAATCTTTATATTCTAGGTGTAAATACAGGGTGGGAAGGGAACACTGTAAAGTTTTGTTAGGAATGAATTTAAATACTCTATAAACAACCGTCTATTGTTAAAGATTAATGCTGGAATTGTACCAAGGAGCAAAAGGGAGGGCATTGTCTTAAATGTTCACAACACAATTGTTTGTGCACACAAACATAATGCTTTCATATTATTTTTCTCTATCGCTTCTAACTTAAGATAATATTAAGCCATTTAATAAAAGAGAGCTTGGGCCCGGAGAGATAGCACAGGGGCGTTTGCCTTGCAAGCAGCGGATCCAGGACCAAAGGTGGTTGGTTTGAATCCCAGTGTCCCATATGGTCCCCCGAGTCTGCCAGGAGCTATTTCTGAGCAGACAGGCAGTAGTAACCCCTGAGCGCTGCCGGGTGTGGCCCAAAAACCAAAAAAAAAAAAGAGAGAGAGCTTGGGGCCAAGGAGGTGCCACTAGAGATAAGGTGTCTGCCTCACAAGCGCTAGCCAACCCCCCCCCCCCCCCCCCCCCCCCCCCCCGTGTCCCATATGGTCCCCCCAAGCCAGGGGCAATTTCTGAGCACATAGCCAGGAGTATCCCATGAGCATCAAACGGGTGTGGCCCGAAAAAACAAAAAAAAAAAAAAAAAGAAAAGAGAGCTATAGGGTTGGAGCAATAGCACAGAGGGTAAGTTTTGCCTTACATGTGGCTGACCCATGTTCAATCTCTGGCATCCCATATGGTCCCCTGATTTGCCAGAAGTGATTTCTGAGCGCAGTGTAAGGAGTAACCACTGAGCACCGGTGGGTGTGGCACAAAATCAAACAAAAAGAAAAAAAGAAAAGAGCTACAATAGAAAACCTTTAAAATTATACATTCCCGGGGCCCAGAGTACAGTGGTAATGCACTTGTCATGCATTCAGCCAACTCGGAACTCCAGCATCCCATAATGGTCCCCTGAGCCCACTGGGAGTGATTCTTGAGTGCAGAACCAGAAGTAACCCCTCAGTACTACACAGTATGGCCCCAAAATCAAAATAAGTAAACAAGTAAAACCTCCCATTTACAATCTGATATGTAACTGTTTTAGAGTTCCACCAACTATATATTAAGCTCATTTTTAAATTATTATGTCTAGGGGCCAGAGAGATAGCATGGAGGTAAGGCATTTGCCTTGCATGCAACAGGACAGTGGTTTGAATCCGGCATCCCATATGGTCCCCCGAGCTGCCAGGAGCGATATCTGAGCATAGAGCCAGGAGGAACCCCTGAGCACTGCCGGGTGTGACCCAAAATCCAAAAAAAAAAAAAAATTATTATGTCTAAAGAACTGGAGCAATAGTGCAAAAGGTAGGGTGCTTGTATACAGATGACCCAGGTTCAATCCCTGACATCCCATTTGATCTCCTGAGTCCACCAAGAGTAATTTCTGTGGCCAGGAATAACTCTTGATCACCGCCAGAGACAGCTCAAAAACAAAAAAATGTTTAAATAAAAAAATTATTATGTCTAAGAGTTTGAAAGATAACTGGTTTTTTAGGGAAAAAATGATTAAAAGTGGTTTAGTACAGCTTTTATTTTTAATTGATACCATAATTACATACACATAATAATAATTAAGTTACTTTGAACACACTTCGAACCTACTCTGTACATATTTTAATGGAATATAAGCTAAAAGAATAAAATGGCAAAGAATCTATATATGGCAAATCTGTCTGTAGAAAGAGAGTATCAGGGGCCGGAGAGATAGCACAGCGGCGTTTGCCTTGCAAGCAACTAACCCAAGACCTAAGGTGGTTGGTTCGAATCCTAGTGTCCCATATGGTCCCCCGTGCCTGCCAGGAGCTATTTCTGAGCAGATAACCAGGAGTAACCCCTGAGCACCACAGGGTGTGGCCCAAAATCCAAAAAAAAAAAAAAAAAAGAAAAAAGAAAAAAGAAAGTATCAGTATATTTAATCCAAAATTATATTTGTGTTGTAGGCTAGGCTAAATAAAAATATATATTGACATGACCATGACTCAAATTTCTCACTGGAGAAAAAATACAAACAATGAAATGAGAAAACTGAAGGATGGTAAATATGAACTTAATGGCTTTGAATTGAATCAAAGGTATCATATAAAAGTGCCCAAGGGTTATCCATGAAAGACATAGATGACAAAGAAAAGCCAATCACGGGGCTGGAGAGATAGCATGGAGGTAAGGCATTTGCCTTTCATGCAAGAGGTCATCGGTTCGAATCCCAGCGTCCCATATGGTCCCCCGTGCCTGCCAGGAGCAATTTCTGAGCATGGAGCCAGGAGTAACCCCTGAGCACTGCCGGGTGTGACCCAAAAACCACAAAAAAAAAAAAAAAAAAAAAAAAAAAAAAAAAAAAAAAAAAAAAAAAAAGAAAAGCCAATCACAATGAGAATCATCATTTCCCAAGTCACGATTTTCTAAATCCCATCTTCAACAGAAAGGTACCAGAGCTCCAGGATGAAACAGCTGATGCCAAGTTTCAAGCAAGGACATAATAAATGAGCCTCAATTTCATGGCACCAAAAAGATAGAACACACTGGCATACCAACTCAGGTGAGTGCTTCTACGGGACATAAGCGAATACCGAGGTAAACAATAACAAAGGTCATCAAAACTAGCCCAAGGAAACTAACCAAATTTGAGATGATCAACAGCAAAAAAAAAAAAAAAAAGATGGCCACAGACTATGGGAAACTAGATAATTTGTTTGGGCACACTCAGCAGTACTCAGGCCTTACTCCTGACTCTGTGCTCAGGGATCATTCTTGGCAAGTCTTGGGAGACCATCTGGGGTGCCGGGATGGAACCTGGATTGGCTGTGCGCCAGAAAAGGAAGGGTCTTACTTGCTCTGGGCTTTTCAATAATTTTTTTTTTTAGAGAAGGATCTTTGGACACATAATACTACTAAAACAGGAGGGAAGAGGAGAACAGATATGAGAAGACAAGCAGTTAACATGCAAAAGGATTAAGAGAACCACAAAACCACTATTTGACAACCACCAATTAAATTATGGATCCAGCAAGAACCATCAACTATTACAAGCAATAGTAGTACTAGCAATTATATGAGAATATCATAAAGAAATTACTTAATAGGCAATCGTTAAATAACATATTAATATAATATAATTATGTTTCTTTATTTTTTTTTTGTGGTTTTTGGGTCACACCCGGCAGTGCTCAGGGGTTACTCCTGGCTCCATGCTCAGAAATTGCTCCTGGCAGGCACAGGGGACCATATGGGATGCTGGGATTCGAACCGATGACCTCTTGCATGAAAGGCAAACGCTTTACCTCCATGCTATCTCTCCAGCCCCTATAATTATGTTTCTTACCTTGAAAAATATCATGAGCACAGATTGTATTCTAAATTCATATAACTTAATAGAATACTGATTGCCAAAAAAAATTAAAGCAATGGATGGGAGCAAGAGTCAATTGAGGAAAAACACAATTTCAATAACCTCAAGGTATCATTCCCCAGATTATGAATAAAAGGGAAAAATATTTTTTAGAGGAGCCAGAGTGATAGCACTGCGGTACAGTGTTTGCCTTGCATGCAGACGACCTGGGAAAAACCCGGGTCCAATCCCTGGCAACCATATGGCCCTCCAAGCTTGCCAGGAGCGATTTCCGAGTACAAAGCCATAAGTAACCCCTGAGCACTGCCGGTATGGCCCAAAGATAGATAGATGATAGATAGATAGAGAGATAGATAGATAGATAGATAGATAGATAGATAGATAGATAGATAGATAGATAGATAGATAGATAGATAGATAGATAGATAGATAGATAGATGATAGCGATTTTCGAGTACAAAGCCATAAGTAACCCCTGAGCACTGCCGGTATGGCCCAAAGATAGATAGATGATAGATAGATAGATAGATAGATAGATAGATAGATAGATAGATAGATAGATAGATAGATAGATAGATAGATAGATAGATAGATAGATCTTTTAGAATCTAGAAACCTGCCTGACCTGATGGACCTTATCAATGAGACAAACTATTATTATATTACTCTTAATGGGATGAAATGGAAACTCAACAAATTTGATATAATGGTTTTGAAAAAACATATTACCTGAAACTCTCTGTGAAGACAGTATCAAATTCATTTTGTAAGGCATTCTACACAATAACTGTCATTGACTCATCAAACTAAATGGCAGTAAAGATTGGGAAACTAGTATGACAGACAAGAGGTTGCCTTATATATGGTCAACCTGGGTTTGATCCCCATAATTATATATGGTTCTCCAGATAGATGATATATGACATATAATATATATATAAATCATCAGAGTGATCTCTGAGCAAAAAGCAAAGGTAAGTCCTGAGTACTGCCAAAAGTGACCAAAACAAGACAAACAAAAACAAATGGCAGGATCTTGAAAGTCCCCCCTCAAATCTAAAGGGGGTGGGAGATATATTAGGAACAAGAAAAGGACTGTTCTAGATCAAATCAAACAAGATCAAAGCAAGTATATTTTCAGAAAAATCTGGCTAAACATAAAAAAAAAAAAGCAGACGGGATGAATGGCGCAGTAATAGGCACATACTGTACACATATGAAGTCTTAGGTTCAAGTCAAGGCATTGCACAACACACAAAATAAAAGTAATAATTTTAGTAAGTAACCACAAACTAAGACACTGCTGTTTACCATTGACATCTATAGGTTATGCATAATCTCTGAGGAGAATTCTGTGGGAGATGATATATTAGACAGGTAAATAAACAAAGCCAACTTAAGGAAGATTTATTGTCTCCACAACCAAATAGGACAAAGTTTTCTCCACATGTGATCTATAAGAACTAAAAACTAAAATGCTGTGAAAGAAGTCCAGATGACCTTGGGCTCATGTGATTAAAAAAAAAAAAAAAAAACAGATGATATAGACTTGGAGAGATAGCACAGACTTGGAGAGATAGCACAGCGGCGTTTGCCTTGCAAGCAGCTGATCCAGGACCAAAGGTGGTTGGTTCGAATCCCAGTGTTTCATATGGTCCCCCGTGCCTGCCAGGAGCTATTTCTGAGCAGACAGACAGAAGTAACCCCTGAGCAACACTGGGTGTGGCCCTAAAACAACAACAAAAAAAAAACAGACCATATACTAGGAATTGTGCTCTATCTAAAGGTATAGATATCATAACTTTCATGTCATCCCCCACAGCTTTATAAAGTGAACCCACTTGATACTAATCAAGTCATTTTAGAAATTTAAAAATAAAAAATAGGGGACTAGGGCCCGGAGAGATAGCACAGCGGCGTTTGCCTTGCAAGCAGCCGATCCAGGACCAAAGGTGGTTGGTTCGAATCCCGGTGTCCCATATGGTCCCCCGTGCCTGCCAGGAGCTATTTCTGAGCTGACAGCCAGGAGTAACCCCTGAGCAACGCCGGGTGTGACCCAAAAACCAAAAAAAAAAAAATAGGGAACTACATTTATTCAATATTATATTGCAAGAAACCTGAACCTAGACTCTCGACTCCAATATCCATGTTCTCTCCCATCTACCCCACATTCATTGCTGTACAATGAAAACAATAAAAACCTTTCTGCTGAGATTCCTAGCCACCAAACAACTCCAGGCTGACATCTCCAGGGACCTTTGGAACCAAGCTGGGCAACTTCCCCCTTCCCCAAACCCCACCACTTCCCCAGCCCAACCCTCACCTCCTACCTCCCTCATCTCTGTACTTCCAGGAATCCCAGCAGTTCCAGTCCTATGATTCAGAGCCGCCTTCTGCCATGTCTGTTCAAGGGGCCAATGCCATAAACACATGTAGCTAGAAAGAGAGGCCCAACTAGCTGGAAAAACTCATAGACATATCAGCCTTAAGGTTGATCACACTGGGTTGATCATCTTCAGAGATAGTTGGGGCAAGTCCCCCACCCTGCTGAAGCCCTTTGAGGCACACCTATGCACCATCACTCATCAGCCTATCTCCACAACTCCTCAAAGTCCTGGATCACATGGCTGTGTGGCACCTCCATAATTTTAATACAGATTTCCTAGTATGAATACACCAAATCTGATGTGAAATTATCATAGAAGCCACCAAACCTCAACAAATAAAATCAACAATAGAAACTCACTCAACTGGCAATATTCAGCTTAGTAGGCCCTCATATAATGACATAAGACCCCCTTAAAAGATGTGAAAATTTTCACAAAATTTTCTTTAATAAAGCTTTTATTTTGATAATTCCATCATATTTACTATTAAGTGATAATATATAATAAATGATATTTAATAATTGACAAATTATTAATTTAATTTAGTCTTCCTATAATTACCATCAGGTTGTACAAAGCAATATTAAGTAAATTATTCATACCTGCCAAAGAGCAGGCTTAGGGGAGGTTGGGAAACTGATGAGAAGGGCAGAGGTAATATTACAATGGTGGTGAAATTGGTGTTGGACTATTGAATGCCAGAAATAACTGTATTATGAATAACTCTGCAAACAAGTGTCTAAAATAAAATTTTTGAAAAGCAAACACTAAAACCAATTGCATTGATTCAATACCCATGATAAATTACACAAAGAAAATCTTCAAAGAAATATAAAGTATGCCTTTTTCCCCAAACTTTATCATATTTACATATATACACCAATTGAAAGAAATCATAATTTAGCCAGAGCGATAGTACAGCCTTAAAGCGTTTCCCTTGCATGCGGCCAACACAGGACAGACCCTGGTTCAATTCTCGGCATCCCATATGGTCCCCTGAGCCTGCCAGGAGTGACTTCTGAGTGCCCGGTCAGGAGAAACTCACGCCGAGCCAGGAAAACTCAGCTGCACCAGGAGAAACTCCTGAGCGCTACCAAAAACAAAACAAACAAAATCATAATTTAACCAGATGCCCAACTTGCCAAATCCCAGATGAAAACAAAGATGATACATAATTGCATTATTCAGTTATCTATTCAAATATGTCAGAAGCAAGTTAAATATAAACATATAAATCAAAATAAATGCCAACATTTTCTCAAATCTAGAAAGTCATGCCGGTTCATTAGCGGTCAAAAAATTGCTGAAAATACTCATTTCCAGGGGCTACAGAAATAGCACCACAGGTAAGGTACTTGTCTTGCACATAGGTAACCCAAGTTTGATCTCCAGCACTATATATAGGATGTCCTGAACACCAAAGGAAGTGATCCCTGAGCAGTCAGGAATGGCTCAAAAACCAAAGACAAAAAAGAAATACTTTCAGGTATAACAGTCCTCAAAACTACTTATCTACAACAATGGTATTAAAAAGGAAAGGAAATTATCCTTGAACATCAAAGCTATAATGAAAAAATATTATCCAAGTAATGTCTCCAATCTTGGTCATCTTACAGTGCATTCTCTCAAAGAACTGCATAGCAATATAACTGTTTAACAATCCATTCCACTGTATCAGCCGAAAAGCTAACAGTGGCTTCCTCTCTGTCAATTCTCATATCTAATCCGTCACTCAATTCCACTTCCTAAACATCTCAAAATCCCATCCACTTCCATCCATCATCATCACTACTTTGTCCAAGATATAACCATCTCTAGTTGGTCTTCCTCCTCCAAAATCATCCCTCTATAATCCATTTTTCCTCTTTATTTAGATCATCAAGTTATTTTTGTCCCAGCTCTTAGTTGCATTTCTTGATTTCTTCCATAGAATATTTAACGAATGCCTGCTTCTCCTGTTACACAGTTCTATGTCAGATTGCAGACTTATTTATAAATAAGTAGTCACCCAAAATAAAGTAAATTTAGGTTCCCCAATAAGGAGTTTATTTCATCATTTCTGGATGACACACTTTATCATTTTTAACTCTAAAATGGAATCTTACTGAAAAATCTGTCCAACTGGCAGAATGTTTTCTTTCATGGTACTCCATAAAATGAGACATACTGATAGTTGTTCAAATCATGATTTAATGAAACAGATAGACCTATTATTCAGATGGTTCCCTCTGCTCAAATCTAAAAATCCAGATTCATTCTCCATTGCCCACCACCCTATATCACACTCAATAATTACCAGGCTCTTTTCCCAATTGCTATAATCTATTCCCTCCCTCTAGTCTATCTGAAGACAGATCCACCTCAATCTTCAGTGACCCACTGCTGAGGCTCTTGCATTGCATAGCACCAGTGTCTCACACCGAACATGACTTAATAAACACAAACTACAGCACTGTCATCAACACCGTAAACGTTTGCTTCCAATTCAACCAACACTATGTACTACCATGTGCAACAAACTAAAGACACAAAACAGTTCCATGACCATCTGTCATGAAATGGATCCCTAATTCCAGCCTTCAGAATTTAGTTCCTTGTATGCCTCAAATTGGAATCACTCTCATTTCTCCTCCTCAAACCCTTCTTCACTGAAGTTCTTGACCAAATCTCATCTTCAGGAAGTCAATCCTCATTGATGCCTTTTGTCAGCATTAACATTAGAAAACACAGAAAATCTGTGGTTCATGTGACAGAGCACATGCCTTTTTGTAAAAGGCCCCAGTCCCCTAGACCTCCAGTATAGATGGGGGAATTCTGAGCATGTCTGGCCAATAAAAGTGCCCACACACAAAGAGAAAAACAATAAAATAGATCCCAGGCTAAAGCAGTAAGCCAAAGTATACAGACTAAGTTTGTCCTTCTTCTTGAAGGCCAGATTTATATGTTACACATTCATAAGCTCCCTAAAAGCAAGAAACTTCCCCTTCTGTTCATTGCTTTAACCCCTGCATCAAGGTGAATATCTGGTTGTTCAGGAACTATGTTATTAAGAGAAGGTTCTCTGAGTCTTCCTGGATACAGAACAAATCTCTGCAATGTGGTATAGTAGAAAATGACTTGAACTCTTTGAGTTTCAGTTTCCTCTTCCACTAAATATAAACAAAAGTCAAAAGCTACACATCTGTGATCACTGAAAGTAGTAATATCTGGGGCTAGGGAGTTAGCTCAAGGAGCTAGTTAGTGTACTGCTACTTTGCATGTGGAGGATCAGATTCTAATCCCAGACACAGCTTGGTCCCCAGAAAACTTTCAGAAAGGAATGTCCTCAAATAGTCCAGAAGTAATCTCTAAGCACCACCAGGTGTAGACCAAATAGAAACATACAGCAAAATGTAATTATGGGGTATTTTTTGTTTGTTAGGCTATACCATGCAATGCTCAGGGCTCTACACTCAGGAATCACTCCTGGCAGGCTTAAGGGACCATATGGAATGCCAGGAATCAAACAAGACAGTGTGCAAGGCAAGTACCTTCCCTGCTATATTCTCTCTCTACCCCAAAAATGTAATGATGTTTTAATAACATTCAGTACTGAGATGAAGACAAATGGATATACTCAATATATGCTTGATAGTTTTAAAAATAATAAAGCTAAGTAAAAAGTATTCAGTGCCTACTGAATTTTGAATAAAAACTCTGGAAAGCAAAATATTTGTGTATATCTAGCCTATTACCACTTATCCATGACAATGTAAAATATTCCCTAAGTTAATTCTAAATTATTATATTTATCCCCAAATCTCAGCCATTTTAGAATGATTAGAAGTGAACTTAATTGGGCCCGGAGAGATAGCACAGCGGTGTTTGCCTTGCAAGCAGCCGATCCAGGACCAAAGGTGGTTGGTTCGAATCCCAGTGTCCCATATGGTCCCCCGTGCCTGCCAGGAGCTATTTCTCAGCAGACAGCCAGGAGTAACCCCTGAGCAGCGCCGGGTATGGCCCAAGAAAACCAAAAAAAAAAAAAAAAAAGAAGTGAACTTAATTGACAAAATACAATTAGTATTAATATAATTATTAGTGTTTAAAAAAATTAGTATTTACATTTTAATGACATCTACATTTGACTGTTTATATGATGATCTTACTACCGGAATATAGTGCAACTGTCATATTTTTCTAAAGATGCAAACTTATTTGAGTCCCACAGTCCACAGAATGTTAAACATAAAGTTTCTGCTTATAAATAATGACTTTACAATCATTTACCAAATAATCTATCAAAATATAGAAACATCATAATTATAATAAAAAACTTTTATATATTTGTATTCCCATTTATAGGAAAAGAGGATCAATTAAAAAATCTTTAAAATTCTTTTTACTAAACTATACAATTTCCTATTTTTGGCACGTTTTAGCATTAAATCAGTTCCCAAAATTTTATAATGCAAGAAAATATATTAATTGACTATAGGATCAGATTCCTGGATTAAGTAGGTAGTCTTCCTTGTTCAGAAAAGAAGTTCTATTTACCTTCAATTGGAAACACACAGACACTTTATCTTTCAAAGCCTTTCCAATCCCTCTGGGTACTTTCAATGATTCACAATCTAATTACAAATTAGAAGCAGTCAAGAAGGAAAGACCATTCCCCGGTGCTTGTTATTAACTGACAGAAAATCATTGCCCCCAAAACGCCTCTGGGGACAGAGGATCGAGTAGAAAAACCCTCCTGAAGTCAACCAGCTTCCATAAGCAACCAGATTCGCCTCCAACCAGAGGATAGCAGTGAACCCCTTGAAAATGCGAAAAAAATACAAGTCAAAGAAATCTGAATATAAATGCAATAAACAGAGTTAGGATGAGCTGGGTCTGAGAGCTCCCATATTCTTCATTAGAACAGTGTTAGGAGCCTGGAAAGACCTTAGGTTGCTAGACAGAGCTGGAATCATGTGGAATCATGCAAGGAACGACATCCACTGATGGCACATCGTGGGGTGTGCATGCAAAAGCCATCATGGGTCTGCAGGTGCCTGGAGCAGGGGGCACGGCCAAAAGGAGGAAAGAGTGGGGTTAGGTGTAGGAAGGAAAATGGACCCCCCATAAGAGGATCTGACTTGAATTGACAGTTTTGTTGAGATTTATCTTTGGAAAGGAGAGAAATGGGGAAAGGAGTGAAAAAGAGTGGGTGACAGAGAGGGGGAAGCCTGCAATTCCTGAGAAGAGCCCCCCCCCCCAAGAGAGGAACAAGAGCTGCCTGCAGGGGGGTTTACAGTGGGTGGTGGATCATCTCCTGCTTCCAGGCAAGACAAAAATGACAGCAGATCTGAAAGAGCTCAGCGACAGACACGTTGACACCCTTCCAGGACCCAAAGGGAGGGTGACATGACAGTACAGGGCAGCATCCCCCCAAAACCCAAAAACCCAAAGTGAACATTGGGGGGACCAGAGATCACTCAGTCCCAACCTTGTCCGAACTCCACTAGCCTTGGAAAAAGAAAAGAGGAGACGTGTTAAAAGAAATAAAAAATGTATATATATTGCATGAGCCACCAACCCGGGTAATGGTCCAGCTCCAGCAGCCACCGCCACAAAAGCAGCAGCAACGCACTCTCTGTCGCCGCAGACACTGACACTTGTGACCGCTCCCGGCCACCGTAGTGAAGGAAGAGACACGCCCACCCAGTTTGACAACCCTCGAGGTTATTCACTTCCGGGGTACCAAGTTATTTTCCGGGTGAGTTCTTCCTGGTTCCTGTTCTTTTGGGGTTTTTTTCTATCTCTTTTCATTTTTTTCCCTCGTTCTCGCCACCCAAAATTCTTAAGTCATGAGTGCGACAAAGGCAGAACTAAAAGGAAAATATCCATCTTGGTTGGTGTTTCTCAGAACTTTTGCCTGTGCAGGTTCCTGGGGAGTAATTGGACTTCAATTCCCAGCATGCAATGCAACAGAGCGCTCTAAGGACTACAAGTCCCAGCATGCCTCGCGCCTTCTTGCCTCCTCTGGCTCCCAGCACATCCCACTTGGGATTTCAATGAATAGTTGAAATGTCTTAGATTGAGGTCGATCAGTTTGACAAGCCCAACTTTGGTTAAAAAAAAAAAATGAAGAAGCCGGAGTGGTAGCACAGTGGTAGGGCGGTAGGGCGTTTGCCTTGCACTTTGCAAACAGAGGACGGACCCAAATTTGATCCCTGGCAGCCCATATAGTTCCTCCCCCCACCCAGGAGTGATTTCTGAGCACAGAGCCAGGAGTAATCCCTGAGCGTGAGGGTGCGCCCCCCTCCAAAAAAATATGAATTAATCACTGTTTCTTTCGTGAAGATTAAAATTGGGATTCTAAGTAAAATTAAAATTTCTAGGAATGTGTGCATGCATTTCCACATCCAGATCATGTTCAGGAATTGGAAGAAGACAGACTATAAAGGCTTTGACATGGAAATTTGTATCCTGATTCTAGGAACGTTGAGGAAAATGCTGAATAATTTGATCCTATGTTTGTTTTGAAATATTTTGGGGGCCACATCCGGCTGTATTCAGGGCTTATTCCTGGATCTGCGCTCTCAGGGATCACTCCAGTTGGGCTACTGGGATTCGGGGATTGAACTCAGATTGGATCAAACTCTATGCAAGGCAAACAACCTACCGCTTGCTTTTATCACTCCTGCGCTAATCTTATGTCTTTCTTCCAGTCCTACAATATTACATTGAAACAAATATCAGACAAGCTCCTGACTTGCATAGAAATTGCCCTAAGAGCTAGAAGGAAAAAAATTAACTGTCCATAACCCATGAAGCTACTTGAGCAGGAAAACCCTTCAAAATATGGAGTCAGAAACTTCTAAATCGAAATTAAATCTAAACATGTTTTCTAGTGTTAATGTATTTAAGTGTTTATATTGTCTCCTTTATTTTCATAAAAAGTGATCACTAGAACTATTCTTTTTATTTTTTCATTTAATTCCATTAGAGCTATTCTTTACTAATGCAGTAGGGCAGCCAAATAACCAATCATACAAAGATGTAACAAAAATCACAAATACAATATTTATAAAGCTTGCACACTAAAAATATTGGGGTTTTTGCCTTATTAGATTAAATTCTAGGGGCAAAGCACTGCTGCCCATGTCTGAAGTACAGGGAGTTTTGAAGTAAGAAAGATTTAAAGGAAAATGAAAAGATGAAAAGGCCAATTTAAAAGAGGCATTTAGTCTTTGGTACCACGTTTTGAAATACAGAATTTTGAAATACAGAATTCTATTATTTTGTCTTCCAAAAAACAGCATGCATCTAGCAAACTATTTAGATTTCTTCTTGTTGCTTTCATTAAAATGTGGATTACAAAAATGAACGTTTTATTCTTTGATATTGTACATTAACAGCCTATGAGAAACTGTTTAGCTTTTAAACTATATGGTAATTACACAAAATAAAATCCAGGGCATACAACATTGATTTTTTGTGAATTTACAGCAAAGTACAGTTTTAATTGACTAGAAAAATGGAGCACAATGCTTTTCATTTTTACAGCTTCACATAGAAGTCACAGAGAGAAATTATGTTCTGGAACACTGACATGGCATAAGCTACCATATAAACTGCTTTCCAACACCAGTGTGCTAAATTATGTAGTACTATCAAGTAAATATTTAAAATCTATGATCATGAAGACCGATCTGCTCTTTTCTACACTCATACACCAATACAGTATGAACACAGGGAGAAAATGTTTCCCTTGGAATGATTCAGAGATAATGGTAGACTAGGTTTGATAGAATAAATTAGGTTATCTGCTATTTTTTTTTTATTTTTGAGTCACACCTGGCAACGCTCAGGGGTTACTCCTGGCTCTATGCTCAGAAATTGCTCCTGGCAGGCTCAGTGGACCATATGGGATGCCAGGATTTGAACCACTGTCCTTCTGCGTTCAAGGCATACTGCCCTACCTCCATGCTATCTCTTGGCCCTTATCTGCTATTTATAGGAATTTGCAGTTAAGTACATAATTGCAAATACTTATTAGGAATGAAATTCAGGAAGCTTGAACTTGGTATAGACATTGGATATACTTTTTGAAGGGTGTTGTTGTTGTTGGGATGTACACCAGTTGTGCTCAAGAACTTCTCCTAGCTCTATGCTCAGGGATCACTCCTGGCTGGGCTCTGAGGACCATATGTGGTGCTAGGGATCAAACTCAGGTCAATCACATCCAAGGCAAATGCCCTTTCCATTACACTATCACTCTGGCCCTGATACACATACTACTAAAGTAATTTATATGACAAATTGTATAAATGAGCATGTAAAAGAATTTAAAGAATACATAATTGGGGGGGGGTGTTTGGGCCACACCAGTGATGCTCAGAAGTTACTCCTGGCTATGCACTCAGAAATTGCTCCTAGCTTGGGGGACTATATGGGACACTGAGGGATCGAACCACGATCCGTCCTAGGTCAGCGCATGCAAGGCAAATGCCCTACTGCTTGCACCACCACTTCGGCCGCAAGAATACATAATTTATGTAACAATTTTAAAAGGAATCTGTACATCTCTTATTATTCTGTAGGACTCTCCTGTAAATGTGTCTTTGACTTCCAAATTCTGTCAACAATCAGCCACCCAGCTGTTAAAATTAGAGATGTTCAGCTGTTGGTATCAGTTCCTCAAGTATATGAAAATTGCTTCTAGGGACAAAGGGTTCTGCCTAGACACTCTCACCTGCTTCTGAAGCACAAAGAGTTTTGAGATTAAGAAAAATTTCAAGAATAAGGGAGAAAGGAAGGAATTTAAAAGACAAAGAACACTTTCTCGATGGAATTTAGAATGTAAAATGTGAGACATTATTAATAATTTATGTATTTGGTTATTGGCATTCTCCAATATTTAATAAAC
Source organism: Suncus etruscus (assembly GCF_024139225.1). Taxonomy (NCBI): domain Eukaryota; kingdom Metazoa; phylum Chordata; class Mammalia; order Eulipotyphla; family Soricidae; genus Suncus; species Suncus etruscus. Next base: position 15,528,329 of record NC_064853.1, read on the forward strand.
TGTTAATAATATAGTTAATAAGGGGTTGAAGAGATAGCATGGAGGTAGGGTGTTTGCCTTGCATGCAGAAGGACGGTGGTTCAAATTCTGGCATCCCATATGGTCCCAGCAAGCCTGCCAGAAGCAATTTTTGAGTGTAGAGCCATGAATGACCCGAGTGCTGCTGGGGGTGACCCCCCAAAAATAGTTAATAAATAATAACCCTAAAAATCAGGAGTTGCATTTTACTATGGCTTTGCTCCTCTTGGCTTTAAGCAAGATAATCGAGCTTGTGTGAGCACTGTTGCAGACCCTGATTGTACATAAACTCCACAGCTAAAAGGCCTCAAAAGCTTGGGTGAGTCTATCACCCTGAACTCAGTAATTACCACACTGATTGTGTAAGCCCCACAAACCCTGGCAAGCACTGCACTGAATATGTAAGCATCACAGTCAAGTGTGTGTGGGTATGACAACCATTCATCATAACAATAAGGGAAATGAAGGAAAGGGGAAATGGTTCTTATATACCTTTAAGTAAAAGTTATATATGCTTTTAAGTTTTTATTTACTTCTAAATTGAAATATGGCATATTTAATAAGAGAGTTTGGACAAAGTATTGAGAATTAGAAAGGTTGATTACTTTTTTTTTTTTTGGTTTTTGGGTCACACCCAGCAGCGTTCATGGGTTACTCCTGGCTCTAAGCTCAGAAATCGCCCCTGGCAGGCTCAGGAGACCATATGGGATGATGGGATTCGAACCACTGTCCTTCTGCATGCAAGGTATGCAAGGCCTTATCGTTGTGCTATCTCTTCAGCCCCAAAGTTGATTACTTTCAATCTGAGGATCTTCCTTGAAAAAAAAAAAGACCAAGAATACTTCAGTGATAAAATAAGAATTAGCCAGAAAAAAAGAATTGAATCAGTTTAGGATTTCATTAAAAGTTCTTTTATGCACCTTATACCATCACTTTGTTATGAAAAAATTATTAGAAAAATCATTAAATTTCATTTTAGGTTGCTGGTTAAAATATTATGGACATCAAGTTGGACTGAAAAAATAGTTTGGAGGTTATTTTCATAATTTAGTGGCTTTGGGGCTTTAGGGAGATGGGGTTGTATCCAGGCTCAAACCTAGGACTTCACACTTATGAGACATATGCTCTACCACTGAACTACATCCCCAATCCTCATAATTCAGAATTTTTTTAAATAGGAGATACAGATCATTTTTGCTAAGACAATAAAAAGGATCATATTTCATAAACCAATTGTGATTTATCCTGGGATGCAGGGCTGGATCAATATAATACTAATCAATTAGTGTATAAGAAAATACATTCACAAAATACAAAAATCAATTAGGGTATAATACAGTACATCAACAAAATGAAAGATAAAAGTCATATGATTGCATCAACTGATGCTGAGAAAACATTTGACAAGATTCAGTACCCATTTGTGAGTTTCAAGCACTAATCAAATGGGAATAACACACTAAATATCTCATTGTTTAGCATATGACCTCAACACAATAAAGATCATATACTAAAACCTACTGCTAATATCATACTCAACAACGAAACCTAAGTGTTTCCTTTAAAATTAGAAACAAGGAGCCAGATGAATATTACAAAGGTAAAGGCACTTGCCTTGCATCTTACTATGATTCAAATACCTGATTCAAATTCCCAGCTGACTAAAATAGAGAAGATATTTGTACATCATACATGTTTAATATTCGTCTATAAAGAAACTATAGAAGTCAACAACACAAAACATGATCAAAACACATAAGTGAACAGATGATCCAAATAGACCCTTATCTAAGGAGGATACATAGATGGCCAAAGGAACATGGAAAAATGCTATTCATCACTTACAATTAGCATAAAACAAAGTCACAGTGTGTGACCATCTCACATCTATGAGAATGGTTCAGATCAAAGAAAGCTAATGTGTTGGCAAAGGAGGGGAATAGGAGAAGGAGCCAATGACAGGGAGGGGAATAAAAGGCCACAGAAAATTTGTATTAACTGGCACAGAGTCTTTGAAAAATAAAAAGAACTCCGGGCATGGGTGGTGATCATGGTTGCATAGCAATATGTTATGCTTAACAAGTGAACTGTACAGTATTTTTTTTGTTTTTTTGTTTGTTTGTTTTTTTGGTTTATTGGGCCACACCTGGTGACACGCAGGAGTTACTCCTGGCTATGGGCTCAGAAATCGCTCCTGGCTTGGGGAACCCTATGGGACGCCAGGGGATCGAACCGTGATTCCTCCTAGGCTAGCTCAGGCAAGGCAGATGCCTTAAGGCTTGCACTACCACTCCGGCTTCCAGTTTTTGATTATTAAAATGGTAAACTTTTGGTACATGATTAAGGCATTTGTTTTGCATGCAGTCAATCCCAGTTCCTCTGAGAACTTTCAGAATGATCAAGATCCAAGAATAAGCCCTGAACACCAATGAGCATGACCCAAAAGCAAAACCAAAGAGTGTAAACTTTGAGGCCAGAGCCATAGTACACTGGGTAAGGCACTTGTCTTGCATGCAACTGACCTGGGTTTGATCCTTGGAATTTTATATGATCCCCTGATCACTGCCAGGACAAGAGTGATTCCTGAGCACAGTGACAGTAGTAAGTTCTGAGCACTGCTGGGTGTTTTAAAAAAAAAAAAAGTGAAAAAATTGGACTAATTTTGGAAGAGATGCCCAGCTGACAAAACTTCGAGGTACTCCAGTTTTCACAGGCTGGAAACTCTAGGGCCTTCTTGGAATAGGGCTGGCAGCCTCATTTTACCACCACTCCCCCAAAAGCCCCAGCAGCCACACCCACATCCCATAGCCCAAGATATATAAATTCCCCAACTCACAGCTTCACAACTAATCTTAGAAGAGATGCCAAGCCAATGGAAGTCACTGGTACACTGGTCTTCGGGCTGAAAACTCTGGGGCCTCCTTAGGCTGAGACCTTCTCTCAGTCCTGAGAATTCTTCTCAGTTCTATAAATCCTGGAGAACACTTCCAAATTCTACAATATACTGACAGCCCAGGAGGAACACAGCCAATTAGGTCTGAAAGTAGAATAGAAGCCAACTAAACTTAGGAAGCCAAAACAATAACATAGAAAGCTCAACAGTTCGGTAAACACTCAAACAATGACTTTAATAATTCTATTGTGAGATAGAACAATTTCCACAAATTTTCATTTTACTGAACTTCTTTTTTGCTAATTCCACATATAAAGCAATATAAAATAAAATATTTTATGCTTGCAAAGAAGGCAGGCTTGAGGAAAGAGAAACAGGACAATGCTGGAGAGAAGATCACACTGTTGATGGGATTGGTGTTTGAACATTGAATGCCTGCAAAGTGTATTGTGAAAAACTTTGTAAAGTTACTTAGTATTGGAGAAAGTTAGAAAAAAGAGTCACATAATCTTGCCACAGTAGTTCCTTCCAGATTTTGTCAATATGTGTGAATACTTTTAAGTACTTGTAACCTATGAATGCTGTATTATGATTTTGGAAATTATTTTTGGGGTGTGTGCTTGAACTTTACAGAAGATTTCTTAAGTGTTTTTAGTTATATTTTTATATATAAAATTTTTTTCCCACTCCTGGACCTGTGCAGATACTGAGATCTCTAGATACAGAGGTCTGATTTTATCACCCAGGACAGAGCAGAAGTCTTCCAAACACCACGAAAGCACCAGCGGGAGAGTAAATGATCCTGAACAAAGTCTATAGTTAATCCAAGGGTGGAGAAACCCCATATCTCTTAGGCCAAGTGAATTCCTTTTTGAATGATCCCAATATTAACTGTGCCAGGGCAGGAGGGAAAAAAAAAAAAGCAAAAAGCACAAAACATTGCTTATTTTTATATATTATTTTTTATCTTCATTTATTATTATTATTATTATTGTTATTATTATTATTATTATTTACCTATCTATTTTTGGTCGATTTCTTTGTTTTGGTGTGGTTATTGAAGTTGTTACCCCCATTTATACTTATTTTTTTCTCTTCTTTTCTTTTCTTTCTTTATGTGCTCTGCCATGTTTCTTATCTCAAGACCATGGTTTTGTGTGTGTGTGTGTGTGTGTGTGTGTGTGTGTGTGTGTGTGTGTGTGTGTGTGTGTGTGTGTGTGGTGCTTATCGTTATTGTTGGAGTCCTCACTGGATATTTGACACTTCTTTTTGTACTGGTGGAGTGTTTCACCTTCTTTTTCTCCTTCATCTCTCAAACCGATGATGAGAGCCTCTAGAAGGATTCCGCCCATTTTCAGCGTATTAGACTTACCCCAGTTTATTACTTTTCTCTTCTTCAAACAAAACCATGTAACTTGAACTAGCTAGTCCTGCCTCCCAGTTAGAGGGGGAAATAAGGGAGGCACTAAGACCAAACAGGTGCAAGACTACTAAGTAGTAAGCCAGGGACAGAGGGGACCACATATTCTAGCAGCTCCGGGAGTGAGGGAAGAGGATATGGGAGGTAGGACGAAAACGGAGGTGTAGAGAGGACAAATTGGTGATGGGAATCCCCCCTGATTTTATGTAAATATGTACCTAAAATATTACTGTCAACAATATGTAAGCCACTATGATCAAAATAAAAATTATATTAAAAATGAACTAAAAATTAGGAAAATAAAATTATGTATGAAACATCAAAAAAAAAAATTTTTTTTTTGGTTTTTGGGTCACACTCACAGCGCTCAGGGGTTACTCCTGGCTTCACACTCAGAAATCGCTCCTGGCAGGCTCCGGAGACCATATGGGATGCCGAGATTCGAACCGATGACCTTCTGCATGAAAGGCAAATGCCTTATCTCCAAGCTGTCTCTCCGCCCCCATATTTTATATATAAATTTTTAATTATAATTATTGCAAACAAAAAATTTTTTTTTTTGGTTTTTGGGTCACACCCGGTGACGCTCAGGGTTACTCCTGGCTATGTGCTCAGAAGTCGCTCCTGGCTTGGGGGACCATATGGGACACCGGGGGATCGAACCGCGGTCCGTCCAAGGTTAGCGCAGACAAGGCAGGCACCTTACCTCTAGCGCCACCGCCCGGCCCCAAACAAAATTTTTTAAGTCTAAACTTTATATTCTGTGTATTTCACCACAATTTTTAACATAAAAAAAAAAAGAAAAGCAATGCATGCTAAGACCATTCAACAGGAAAAGAATAGACTCTTCAACAAATAGTAATGGAATAACTGAATTTCCATGTGAAATAAATGAAGTTGATTGGGGTCAAACAAATAACACAGGCCTTGCATATGGGAGTTCCAGAATCAGTCCATGGTGCTATAGCATCTGGAATGACTATGAAGCGCCAAGATAGGAATAACCTCTGAGCACTGCCAGATGTGATCCCAAAAACTAAAACATAAAAACAAAAGAATAAAATTGTCTTTCCTATCTCATATTTAAAAATCAAATAATTGAGCCAATGACCTAAATAGAGAAGTTAAAATGACAACTATTCCTAGAGAGCACCTGATCAATCTTCATGGCCTGGATTTGGCAATCACTTCTGACATGATACCAAAAATAGAAAAGAAAAAAAGATAAAATTGAGATTCAGCAAATTTAATAACATCAAATGACACTACAGAGAAATAACTTGACTTTGAAGACTCTACAGAAAGCATCTAGAAACAATAAATCAATGAAATAAAGTGGCCAGCTACAATGTCAATACACAAAAATTGATTGCATTTCTACATACAAATAATAAATCAGAGGAAAAAAGAGGTCAAAGATTTCATCCCATTTAAAATAATGTCCAAAAATATCAACTGCCTAGATATCAATTTAATAAAAGAAGTGCAGTATACTGGGGCTGAAGAAATAGCATGGAGGTAAGGCATTTGTCTTGCATGCAGAAGGACTGTGGTTCGAATCCCTGTATCCCATATGGTCCCCTGAGCCTGCCAGAAGCCATTTCTGAGCATAGAGCCAAAAGTAACTCTTGAGCGCTGCCGGTGTGAACCAAAAAACAAAACAAAACAAAACAAAAAATAGTGCAGTATACCACAAAAATTACAAAATAATTTTTTATGAAAGAAATTGAGGAAGATCTTAGGAAATAGGAAAGCATACCATGCTCATGGATTGGAAGAATTAATATTGTCCAAATGACCACTTTACCTATATCAATTCAATGCATTCCTATCCAAATTCAGTGTTTGGACCAGAATGAAAACGATGTTCTTCAAAGATTTAGAACCATGAATTATAAAGTTTGTGTGGAATCATAAAAGATCCCAAAATACCCAAAACCATACAGAAAAATAATAAACTGGGAACTGGGAGCTACAAAGCCATAGAAGTTCAAACGGAATGGTACTGGAATAAAGATAAAGTGAATATCTATGATGTTGATTTTAATTATTCATACGTAAGATTTAAATAATATTACAATTAAACTTTTGTTTGTTTCGTTTTGGGCCACACCCAGTGGCGCTCAGGGATTACTCCTGGCTCTGCATTCAGAAGTCACTCCTGGCAGGCTTCGGGGACTATATAGGATGCCGGGAGATTGAACCTGGATCCGTCTTGGGTGGGGCACATGCAAGGCAAACGCCCTACTGCTGTGCTATTTCTCGGTCCTTAAACATTATTTTTAAAAGAATTTTTATATAAGATTTGACTGAATTGATAAAAGAGAAGGATTTTGCCTTGTGACTTACTCCAATTTGATCCTACTTACTGCAGTATTCCTTGAAAACCACTCCCCACAACCCTTGAGCAAAGAGCTGTGACCCCAGAACCTCCAAAAATAAAATAAAAACTACAGATTCTCATACTCTCTGAAATCCTAAGTGTTGAAAAGAAACTCTAGGTGATTACTTTGCTCAACTAAATTTGGGAAAACATTGTACAAAATTTTAATAATATGTGGAAATAAAGTATAAAGCAAGAATCGTGTTTGACTTTCAGTTATTAATTCAAGAAATTAAAATGAGGGCCCGGAGAGATAGCACAGCGGTGTTTGCCGTGCAAGCAGCCGATCCAGAACCAAAGGTGGTTGGTTCGAATCCCTGTGTCCCATATGGTCCCCCGTGCCTGCCAGGAGCTATTTCTGAGCAGACAGCCAGGAGTAACCCCTGAGCACCGCTGGGTGTGGCCCAAAAGCCAAAAGCCAAAAACCAAAAAAAAAAAAAAAAAAAAAAAAAAAAAAAGAAATTAAAATGAATTATTTTCATGGAACTTAAAAAAATAGAACAAGTAAAAAAAGAACTACTATAAATCAACCACACAGAGAAAAAAACAAACAATTCCCTTAAAAGATGAGCAAGGGGGCCGGAGAGATAGCATGGAGGTAAGGCGTTTGCCTTTCATGCAGGAGGTCATCGGTTCGAATCCCGGCGCCCCATATGGTCCCCCGTGCCTGCCAGGAGCAATTTCTGAGCCTGGAGCCAGGAATAACCCCTGAGCACTGCCGGGAGTGACCCAAAAACCAAAAAAAAAAAAAAAAAGGTGAGCAAGGAACTTGAACAGACATGTCCCCCAAAAGATACATGCAGAGGCTGGAGAGATATCATGGAGGTTAGGCATTCGCCTTGCATCCCTGAAGGATGGTGGTTCGAATCCCAGGATCCCATATGGTTCCCGAGCCTGCCAGGAGCAATTTCTGAGCGTAGAGCCAGGAGTAACCCCTGAGCGTTGCTGGGTGTGACCCTCTCCCCCCCCAAAAAAAGATACATGCAGATGCTCAATAAACATCTAAAAAGATGTCAGATTTTCTATTTTATGATAAAATTTTTTCTCTATTCATACCTATATGTATAAATCTAAGAACAATATATGATATTAGGAGCTGTACAAAATTTCTTAGCAACTG